>NW_006262201.1:35028677-35066810 GCF_000493195.1 Citrus x clementina | reverse complement strand
GGTCATTTTGTAGCCTGATTTTGTAAATTTGATCTTTTCGTTTCCTGCTGCATAGATGTGATCCGTATTTGGGATGTGATTACACGGAAGCTGACTCTAACTGATGCACTAATACCATTTTTATTTACAATTAAAAAGGAATGAATGTCCAATTCTAAGTACATTCCTCATTTAGTTTCCCATTTACAACTAAAAGGGAAGACATTTCTCCACTAGTGGTGTGCCATAAACTAAGGGGGAAATAACAAGGATCTTTAAACAACACCTTTATTCAAAATTTAAGCAGACTACAAACAGATAATCATGTCACAGACCTTTACAAGAAAGTGAAATGTGCTTCCAACAATAAGATAAGGAAAGCTATCTTCACCAAGTCATTTTATTAGTCTAGAAGTCAGTTGAATTATCAACTTCTGTTTTCTGTTTTAATACAAATTATTCATTGATATAAAAACATTTCAATTAGGCCAGAGAACTGCCAATTGCCGAAGTAGCCCATGCAACAATGACAATACACTAATTTAATGCCATTATTACTTCTATTCAAAAGAAAAAGTTAAAAAAAAAAAATCACTTGCTACTGTGAATCAATCCTAACAAGCTAATGATTATTTCGCCAGAAATAAAATTAAATCACTACCAAAATCAGAGCCCACAGAAGAGAAGGGGAAATAATTCCTAGGATGAAAATTTAAAATATCAGCAGGGTCAAAATAGTCAATGCTGCCGACTAAAGTTCCGTGAGGCACTAGTGGTGCAATAATAAAACCCTTCAAAGAAAAGTTTTAAAAAAGCAGCATCAAATCCTCTTTAGAATATTGTAACTCCGTGATCAATAATTGCTTTTATTCTTTAAAAAATATACCGATGAAAGTGAAATTTCATATTTTCTCACTGTTTCAGCATCTACTAAACTTCAACCAAAAAAAGAACTGCAATCAATTGGGATTTTTTGCTCATTTAATTCTTAAAACTCGGAGTAATTAAAATAAATTAAGAAATAAAACTAGCATACGCATACCCGTAAGATCAGCAAGAAGAGCTCTACAAGGACCTTGGGTCATATTATTAGCGACATCAAGAATCCAAAACCCGAACACAAACACGGCGATCGCCCTCGGCCGAAAATCGCCTCTATCGCCGAGCAACCACCCGATATCGGCGGAAAGACCAATTAGCAAAACGGCGACAGCAATCGAAATGGCACCGCAGACAATAAACGGTCTGCGACGGCCAAAACGGCTAGTGCAGCGATCGCTGAAGTGGCCAACGAGAGGCTGGACGAAGAGGCCGGAGACCGGGCCACAGAGCCAGATGATACTGGCCCAAGCGTGAGGAATTCCGAGCTCTTGCACGTACGGAGTTAGGAGAGAGAGCTGTAGAGCCCAACCGAATTGTATGCCGCCGGCCACGGAGGCTACTTTCAGTAGCTTTCGCAATGGAACTTTGGCTCGTGCCGGCGGTCGGGCCACCGCCCGAGACGTTGACGCTCGGCTCTTGGATCGTTGCCTCTCGTCTTGAGGCATTATTATTATTATTTTTTCTTTTTTTTTGTGTATGTGTTTGAAAGTTCGAGTATCAGAATAAAAAAAAGGTGGCGGTTCCGATGATCAGTGAGGAGACGACGGAGTGTGAATGTGAAGTAGTGGAAATAAGACCTCCGCTTTCGACTTATTTACAATAAAAACCTGTGGTGGTTAAAAGCGAGAATTTAGGCCAGTGACTGATTTGGAAAAAATGAGTTCCATGCTGGAGTAGTTTGTTACCTGATTTTTGTCTGTAGAATCCAGCTTGATTGTTGGGAAATGGATTTTACTCAAATGACTAAACAGCCCCTCGAAAAGGCACTAATGGGATGGTTAAAATTGGTAATGACAACTAAAAAGAGCACAGTAGGCCGAGGCTGGTGTGTCTAATGATGTTTGGATATGGCTCATTGAGGTGTCCGAGCTCGGTTGACTTTTAAGAAAATGTCTGTCTCTCTGTGTCTCTCTCTCTATACAAATACATATTGGGTCTCTGATCTATTGTTATTATTTTAGCACCACCCTTAATTAACAAATAATTGGGGAAATTAAGCCATTCGTGAGTTGCTTAGACGTCTTGGACAACTACACCGTCGGGATGCTTTGCTTGTCGTTTATGATCTAATTGCAAAAGTTTAGCTGTCCTGTTACGTATGCTAGCGGTTTCCGCCTTGCCATTATATGCGAGCGGTCATAAAAGCACGTAATAATTTAATAATAATCATTCGTGTTTTTGATTTTTGGCAATGGTGGGGCTCAGCGTCCAGCCCCATAGGTTTGGCACAGCTATAATAAAACGGCTCTCCGTATGGTTCATGATGATCTCGCTTTTGCCCCTCAAGTCGTGTCAACGCCGTTTCTGTGGATCCTTTTCTTTCTAATAAAGTATGCTACTGTGAAACAGAAAAAAAGTGGAATGCATGGTAATGACTAATGACTAGTGAGCTGGTTGCATGTTTAATTGGGCCCCCAGTGTTGTTTTCTTGGGCTTAACTTAAGGTGCAAGCCGAGGCTGAGAAAGGAATTTCACGTGCATGCACATGAAAATTTTCACGGAAGCGGGTCTGGTTTCTGATTTTTCGCAAGAATTCGCTCGCTGATGCCAAAAGGGGGATATCATCATACACTATCCATATGGTTTCAGATATTACTTAGATGGACTGAATGGCGAAATAGACGCATACGGCCTCCACTAAAAGGACATAACTGAACACAAATACAAAACACCACATTTTAAAATTTCAATTAAGTGTGGTTGCTACATAGTTGAGCTGATAAAAACCTCACGGTGGTGTGCTACAATTGCTTTGGCTTTTGAATCCCGCTCATATATCAAATGGCAGGAGGACTTGGTTGGTTGGCTGGCATTAGACTATGCTTCAAATAACAAATGATTATATAAAAATGAGCTCACATGAGCTCTAGGTTCGAACCAAGACCATCAAATGACCTCAGTATCAATAAACTCAATGGCCTATCGACTATTGTCTGTTTCACACAAGACACTGAAAATAGGCAGCCAGGTAGCTTAAAGTTATATATGTATGCAATATGTTTTAAGCATGCAGGTACATGATAATATCCGTCTGTTGTTTAAATTTGGCCTGTGATTTTGCTGACCAAAATTTTCATTTTACAAATGTCTTAACATTTACATAGGACTACTTAGAATGGCGATTGTCCCAAGATTTCATCCACCAATATAATAATGTGTGATACTAAAAGCTGACAGGAATGACAATTCTTCCCGCAAATCTATAAGTCTGCAATTATCCACCTGCTAAAACATGTCCGTAGGTAATTTTGTAGATAATGACAGTTTTGATAATACGAATCAAAACTATTTTCAAGTAACGGATGAATTTAATAAAGAGAAAAATCTAATAGATACCGCAAACAGGTATCCACTAACATGCATTATTATTATTATTTTTTTTTTTTTAAGTTAGAGTAGGACTATTAGCACCTCTCTAAAATTTTTTTAAACCCCGTTTTTTATTATATTCTATTTAATGTCAAAAGTACCATTTTTCTAAATAAATACTATTTTCATTTATAAATCTTACAATTTCTAATAACTTTCTCACTCTTTTAGTCTTAATAATTGTATTCCTCTCTTCAAACTTTCTTTATTATTTAATTTCTAAAAAAAATCTAAAAGAAAAAGTAAGAAAAACCTTATAAAATATTAAATATTTTATGGGTCCAATATAATTTTATTGTACATATAAACTTTGGGTGCAACAATTAGTTTGAAAATCCTTAACAAATTATTTGTAGTGAGATAAAATTTTATTTAACTTATTTTCTCTCAATGTTGTATCCTAATTTTGTTGCTACATATATTACAAGAGTATTATTTTGGCTTAAAAATTTACTTCTTAAATTTAGATTAATTTAATGATTAAAAAAATTTATATTGTGCAAGCAAAATAAAATTGGAACAGAGAAAGAAAATATAAATAAGATTAATTCTATTTATATTTGTCTTTAAATATAATTATAATATTACAGAAATTTTATAAGATCAATAAAGAGGTGCCAATAACTTGATTCGGGCTATTAAGGATTACCTTAATTTGGATTGGTAAGTTTCCCTCTCGCATATCTACAGAGAAGCTAATTTTGCTGCGGATTATATGGCGAACCTCGCTTTTTCTATCCCTCTTGGTCTCATTGTGTACCCAACGCCTCCTTTGGGGGTTAGGTCCTTTTTACTTCATGATTCATACGGGATCTCGTATCCCCGCCAAGTTGTCCTTTAGCTCTTTTTAGAGCCCCATTTTATCAAAAAAAAAAGAGAGGTGCCAATAACTTTTAATATTTTCAACATGAAAATATATCCGTTAAAATTAGAAAATGTTAGGCCCAATCCTCATTTCCTAAACGTAACTCGTTGCCGCTGCCCTGGTCAACTGAGTAACCAAACTGCAATTGTTAGCTATTTTGTGTATGGAGGTGAGGATTTTTGTTGTCTTTATTTGCTTATGAATTGAAAATGAAAGCTAATCTGTACTCACGTATAAATGATGTCGGCTGAAATCTCCAGTTTTTGTCCAACACCCACCACAACGTGAGGAAGTTTAAATTTTAGAATATATAACCAAATCAGCCTAGAATTCTCTAAGGTTGCAATTACTGAATCTTTTCTTCACCGTCTTTTTACTTTGAGCGCTCTAATTCTATTCAAAATCTGAAAGTCTTCATTTGATAAACTTTAATTTCTTATTTAAATTGATAGTAATTAAAATCGAAATATTTCATATGTATTTTTTGGGCTAATTTGATAAATTTACGTTTTGAATTATGTAAAAAAAAATCTATTGACTGCCTATACAAATTTGATAATTATCCAAACCTGCAATGGGCAGTTTTTTTTTTTTTTTCCTTAAATTGAAATTCATAGTGGGCGTAGATTTGACAAAAAAATCCAGGCCGACTAGGCCTATATCATAAAATTGCGGATATTGGCCAAAAAATTTAAAGCCCACTCCAAATGGACTTGGTTAAGGACTTTTGCAAAACGCTCTCAAGCCCATACTTTAATTTATAAATTAAAAATTAAATTAAATTGAAAATTTCTTTTTAATTGAAAGAGTTAAATCCCTCGTTCTATTTTGGATTAACATTCTTTTTAATAAACATGAGTGTTGAGCTTCTTCGTAAAATACAACGCATAAACATAATTAATATCTAAAAAATAAATAATTTTAATTTACAACAATAAATAATAAGAAGAAGAGAAAAAGAAATGTAAATATTTGCTTAGAGATAACCGGTCTAGACCCATTCGAGAAGTAATTAATATTTTTTTTGTTTAATAATAATAATCATCTAAATTTAAATATTTTTTTAACTTATAGCTTAATTAAAAATTTATTTAACAAAATCCCAAGCCCGGCCCAACCCTATGCCCACTCAATTTAGACGGACTTTTCACAGGTCATAGACCTAATATCAATTATATGGGCTTGGGCCTGTGCTTGAGAAAGCCCAACCCAAGCCTGCTAATTGTCAACCGTAAGTGGGCATGGTGCGAGTTTGGTAATTTATTTATTAATTTTTTTTTTTGTGCAGGTGTGGTGTTGACAAACTCACACTCTACCCAACGTTACCCCTTGCCATCCCTACTGTCAACTGACTCGTTATGTAGGCTCTGCTGACATTATTTTTAAGATTGGAGCTTTTAATATCCACTAAAATTCTTAAAACACCCCTTTTGAATTTTATTTCCTAACATACCCAATCTAATTTATGAAATACAAACGTAGATATTCAAATTAATCATCCTTCCATAAATTTCACCCTAGAAAAAATAATTTCAATTTTTTTTATTTATAAAATATATAAAAATCCTAAAATATTTGTTTTCATCTTATTACAATTTTATATCTCCATAGATATAAACTCTAATAATTTTCTATTTTTGATTAAAATTAAAACATAAATTACCAGTTGAAGTGGATATAGAATTTTTTTTTTTAAAAAAAATCAATTTATGTAATTATTTAATTAATTTTTTATTCAAAAAATAAATATAAATAATTTATCTTAAATTATTTAACTAATTTCAACTAAAGAAAAGAGTTTTTTAAAGAATTTTAAAGGGTATGGAAGGCCTACTCTATTTAAAATCACAGGGACTTTTCAGCCGATGTCCAGTTTAACTAGTAGCCACCAAACCCAAGAGGCCCATCCAAAATTTCTACACCCCTCAAGACCAAGAAAATCATGGGCCTCTTTTATCCAACAGTGCTGATAGTTCCTATAAATTAATACAAAAAAAATTAATTTCAGTCACCGCCCCCGCCAAATACCGGACAAAACTCTTACCTCGTTTCTTTTATTTTTGCTGCTTTTTTTTTTTTATGTTCTCAGAAAAGTCATTATTCTGTAAGCAAATGTCACACAACCGACCACAGTCCAGAGCTTATCCACCAAGCAAAATTCAAATAAATAAATAACAACGTATTTAAAAATTTATACCTTTCCGACGAAGTAACTTTCAATATTTAGTTGGATGACAACAAAATAATAACTGATATATGCAAGACTGTGCATAAATAAAGACTCTTGTTGCCTCTCACTCTCACTGGCTCTTTCTGCGTTGGCTCGTTCAGCTGGAGGGATGAACTTCGAAGCATTCTTCAAAGACTGGCTCATTCGGCAGGAAAACTTATCTTATCAGCTCCTCGATGCCATCGCTCCAGAAAATATACACAACAACGAGCTACACCAATGTTTGATCGATCAAGTTTTATCTCATTACCAACAATACTACTTAGAGAAATCACTGGCGGCCACTGAAGACGTGTTTCAAATCATTTCCCCTCCCTGGCTTACCTTCCCCGAAAGAACATTCCTCTGGATTGGCGGGTTCCGGCCCTCCTTAATCTTCAAGCTAATCGCCAACTCTGTTCAGGATCTGACAGCGGAGCAAGAGAGTGAGGTCCAGCAAGTGAAAGCGGAGACACGAAGAGAAGAGAGGGAGCTTGGACAGACAATGGCGAGAGTTCAAGAGAGCGTGGCATCGGCGCCATTCATGAATTTGGCGAGACGATCTGCGAATTTAGTTGATAGGGAAGTCCCAGAGGCGGAAGCGGCGATGAAAGAACTTCAGAAAGGGATGCTTGCGGTTTTAGAGGCGGCCGATGCGCTTCGTAGTACGGCTGCAGCAGAAACTTCTGCAGATTTTGCGCCCAATTCAGACTGTTAAGTTTTTGGCGGCAGTTGCGCAGTTTCATTTGACAACCCGGAGGTGGTGTCTGGACCGAGACCAAGGCTTATGAGCAATACGATAATCCCTTTATCTTTTTTTCTGGGTTAATGACACCGTATTTCCTTGTTTTAATATTTAAGCTTAGATAAAATGGTGTGGTTATTTTCCTTTTAATTATCAACTCACTGACTCGCACACCCATCATCAAAATTTTTAAAAGATATCCACACTACGAATCTACCTAAATGTCAAATGGACAATTAGCTTCAGTTCAATATCTCTAGTAATTAGTAATTAAATTTTATTATTAACTTAAAATTATCAAACGTGCCGAAAGAATTCCCAAATAAGCATTGAGTATAAAATGACTTTGTCTAAAATGTTTATCAAAAAGACTTCTAAACTTATTCATTAAGCTGTAAGAATAAATGAAGGATAAGTTGCTCCCCCCTCCTCCACGACTACAACCACTTTTTCATACCTTCAAAACAAAAAAGAAAAAAAGAAAAAAAAAAAACCTAATGCATTATTTAATATTATTGGTAAATTAATATATTTTTATTACATATTTAAATTGTTGATTGTACATTGAATATGTATTATGAAACAAAAAAAAATACAAATTAAGAACATGGTATCAAATTTATAAGTTTGTCTAAAAAGAGAGAGAAGGTTGCATTACATTGTAATTCAAATTAATGAAGTTTTTACAGCATTAAATAATCGTGAACCCCTCACGGGATATAACCTGCATTACATTAACTTCTAATTGATTATTTCATTAATTTCAATTTTTTATATCAATTGTTATTTTGAATATTAATAGTCAATTATAATAGCTCTAAATTGTCACTGCCACTCCTAACAACCGTTTTTGCAGTCACTGGGGGCTGAAATTGGAGTTCATTTTGGTATCATTAGGATTCTCATTGCTTGAACATTGCAATGTTACAAATTTCATTAAAAATGGAGCTTCTGTTGCTACAGATTTATGCTTAAAAGTTTTGATACTTGAAAATTTGACTGTAAATATATTGCAAATAAAAGATCTTCTTTTGGTGAAACTTGCACTATTGCAAAGCTCTATCGATAAGGATTCCAATAGTATAAAAAATTAAGTCAAATAACACCAAAATGTTATGTCAGCAGTGGTTGATGGCTTGACGCAGTTGCTAGTGAATTTTTTAAATTAATTAATATAATAATAAATATAAAATATTAACATCAATTTAATAACATGCTAATGCTATACAAATTATACAATATAGCTTATATTAAAGGGAACTTTACAAAAATAACCCTAAAACTTTTTATTTTTTGAATTTAACCCCCTAACTTTTTATATCATAACTAGTCAAATAATATTTTTTTGGACCAAATAGTCCTCATCACTTTCAACAAATTTACAAACAAATGCCACTCTCGAAAATCCAAGAAAAATCTAACATCTCAACAAATCACCAAGCCTCATCACTCTCAACAAATCACCAAACCCCATCACTCTCAACAAATCACCAAATCTCATCAAACAAATATTATATGTTACCAATTGGGAAGTTTCTTAAGGTTAGTATATGTTATTGCACAATATGAATCTTTATGTATTAAGTTCAATGTTTAGGTTTGAAATTGATATGATTTTGTTGTAAATGTTTTTATTTTTCATTAGTAAAATAATATTGTTATTTGAAAATTTGACTGTAAATATACTGCAAATAGAAGATATGTTTTGGGTGAAACTTGCACTATTGCAAAGCTCTATCGATAAGGATTCTAATGTATAAAAAATTAAGTCACATAACACCAAAATGTTACGTCAGCAGTGGTAAATGGCTTGACGCAGTTGCTAGTAATTTTTTTTGAATTAATTAATATAATAATAAGTATAAAATATTAATAAATATACTTAGTATTAATTTCATGTAAGTACGATATTGTGAAGCATGAAATATTGGTTAACATCAATATAATAAAATTCTAATGTTATACAACTTAATACAATATGACTTATATTAAAGGAAAATTTACAAAAATAATCCTAGAACTTTTTAATTTTTTGAATTTAACCCCCTAACTTTATCATATCATAACTAGTCAAATACTAGTTTTTTGGACCAAGTAGTGTTCATCACTTTCAACAAATTTACAACACAAATGCCACTCTTGAAAATCCAAGAAAAATCTAACATCTCAAACTCAACAAATCACCAAACTTCATCACTCACAACAAATCACCAAACTTCATCAAACAAGTATTATATAACTAAAGATATAATCATCAATTGGGAAGCTTTATAAAGTTAATATATGTTATTGCACAATATGAATATTTTATGTATTAAGTTTAACGTTTAGGTTTGAAATTAATATGATTTTGTTGTTAATGTTGTTATTTTTCATTCACAAAACAATGTTGTTATTTGCTAAAGTACTTAGTTTGAGTTGAGAAATTAAAAAAAAAAATCACTAAAAACAATATAAATTCGAAATAAAAATGAAATCCAAATTTAGTGGGATAGGTTGATTTAGTGCGACAAACAGTGAGACAGATGCCTATCACACTAAATCAGCATTGTGTTTATGTGCGATAGGGTAGTGCGACAAGTACTTATTGTACATAAATAATGTGCTGATTATAAACGATAGGCTCACTGTTTGTCGCACATAATTAGTATGTCCCACGAAATTTCGAGATATTTTCTAAAAGTCATAACTTAAGTTACATGTGTCCATTTTGGGCATATAATATATCATTTCGAAGCTTTTGAAGAAATAAATCAAATCCAAGTCCGCTTGCATTGTAAAAAAGACATATGTAGCCTAAGTTATGACTTCTGAAAAGTGTTTGTCATATGAAATAGTGAGACAGACTAATTTCGTGCAATATGTAGTGGGATAAGCGCTAATTGCATTAAATCAGCCTTATGTTTATGTGTGATAGTCACATGTTTCACTACCTATCGCACATAATCAGTCTGTCCTATGAAATTTTCGGACACTTTCTGGAAGTCATAACTTAAGCTACATGTGTCTGCTTTAAGAGTATAATATACCATTTCAAAGCTTGCGACAAAACAAATCAAATTCAAAATCATTTATGTCATTCTATCACCTATTGAAACTATCAAATTTACTTGAATCTAAGTGCGACAAGCACCTATCACACTGTTGCACATAATCACAGTATGTGTGACATTTATATATGATGTGCAGTATATTCACTTTATCATATTTTGTAGTGTGTAATCTTATTTATTTTGTTCTTTTAATAATTTTCAAGCATAATGCATTTAGTTATGCTTTAATTGTGTTACGACAGTTGGTGGGAGATGTTGGCGAATAGCTGTATGAAGTACGTGAACACCAAAGTTCAGTTTTTTTTTTGTTAAAAAAGATTGTACGTTCGATTAGTTTCTGGCAAAAGAGTATGAAATTTCATAAATAAATCCTAATAAATATAACTTACTTCTCAAATACTCTCACATTTTGACTAAAGCAAATGAGGGTAAAGTTACTTACCTCAAACAAGATAAAAATGATAATTTTTTATGCTACTTTGTAGCTCTTGGATCGTTCATCAAGAGTTGCATGTGCATCATGTTAATGATTGCTGTAGATGGTGCTCATCCAAATGGGTCATATCGTGAAAGTATGTTTGTGGTAACATGCCTAGATGGAAACAATCAACTGTATCTGTTAGCCATTAGAGTCATCAATTCAGAAAATAATGATACTTAGGAATGGTTTGTAATGAAATTACATGAAGTGATTGGTGATAGACTAGAGTTAGTAATTATCGTCGACCGATGCACTACCATTAAGAGAGTTGTTTTGAAAGTATTTCGCATTGCTGCCTATGACGTTTGTTTTTATCATGTTAAAGGTAACATAAACAAAATTTAAGATGTCCAAAGCTATTTATGATGAATTTGAATCTGCCTATATAAAGACAACAAAAGAATATGGACATGGAGAATTTAAAAAATAACTTAAGGGGTTGTGGATGATATATTTGGGTGTTGCTAATTATTAAGATAATAATGTATGTATGTATAGTTGGGCAAGGTTTAAATTCGAAGGTAAGAGGTACAATATACTTACCACCAACATCGTAGAAAGCATGAATTCTTTCATGAGAGAATCGCAAAAAATTTCTATTACTCATCTTGTTGATCACTTTAAAAAAACACTGCAGCAATGATTTTATTATAAAAAAATTATGGCTGAATCGATAAGTACTCATCTAACAATGTAGGCAAATGAAATATTCGATGAGATGAGAATTTTGACTGAAAGAATGATTGTCCATCCAATGTCTCAGTAGGAATTCCATGTTTTGGGTGGTGGTATCAAAGAAAAGATAGTTGACATACGTAATAAGACTTACCCTTATCAAGTATTTTAACTTGATTAGCTTATCTGTTTTCATGCAATTACTTCTTATCTAACCGTTTGAGTAGATTATGCACAATCAGTAGAGCTTGTTGGTGACGTGATAATCTGGGAAGTTCTAGTGGAAATCTAAAAAATGAAGATTAACCCATTATTAGAAGCACCACCACCTGGTCGTTGTCCAGAAGCACCATCACCTGGTCGTTGTCCAGAGTTAAGAGTACCTTATATCGATGAGGATGTAAATTGGATGATTGTGAAATGTACCAGACCATAATCACAAGAGATGTAAAAATCTTATTGCATTGAATCCAAACTAATTGTATTATTCCAAGTAATTATGTATATTACTCTTATTTTTTGTGTTGTGCAATTATATATAATAAAATATTTTATTTTATTTATTATTGCATACTAATTAATAAAATAGGTCCATAATTACTTATGACTAAATATATCAATATAACAAAAAATTATATTTATTTAAGTAGAATAAAACAAAATTATATATCAACACTCAAATGATTACAATGATTTTCAATCTAATACCATCATTAAATATATCTTATTTGAATAGTTTCAACTGTCATTTTGTTAATTTTTCCTGGATGGCTTTTACATCTGTGTCTAGTTTATACACGCTTGTGATACACCCAAGGAAGTGATAGCCATAAGGTACCTTCATCATGTATCTGATATAAGTTACATAATTAAATTATTATGTTATACAATTACATGCAATAAATTAATAACATTAACAAGAACAAAAAAAGGACTGACACTTAGTGTGACGGGGTGCCTGTCGCACCAAATATGGTGCGAGAAGAACCTTGTCGCATAGCAAGCAAGGCACGCGCGTGCCTATTGCATGCACGCGAAAGCAGTGAGCATGAGCGATGTCCGTACGACAGGAGAATTCGCGTTGTGCATGTGTGTGACAGTGGGGCGTTTTGTTCTTTCATCGATCACCAAATTTTCTCTCTGTCCCACTTGGTATACTTAAAACACACCACATAACTCAACAAGCACCCCATTGCACCTTGATTATACAAAAATTAAACTCAAAATATCTAAGAGAAATTTCATCAAACACCTAATGTGCAATAATTATAACCCATCATTTTGATTAAATATTTTTCATTATATCCCTCTAACAACTTATAATCATCTAGAATCCCAATCAAATTCATTCAAATCATTAAAAAATGATGACGTTAGTTTACCTAGGGTTGGGGCTCTTGTCAATTTGTTGGACTTGTTTTGAATTTAGATAGATTGCGGTGGATTCGATTAGATTTTAGTTTGCCAGTGTTATTGTTGTTCGACGTTGCCATTGTCGTTTATTGTTCGCTCTTTAAGAGATAAAAGTTTCGGACGTGGCTAGAGAGATAGGAAAAAGTTGGCTGAATAAAATGTGGAGGGTAATTTGGGGCAAAAAAAAATTATTTAGTTAGTTATGATAAGGAAAAAGTTAGGGGGTTAAATTTAAAAAATTAAAAAATTAAAGATTATTATTGTAAATTTTCCTATATTAAATTATCTAATATACTATAATACAATACAATATTTCTATTGTAACTATTATGTTAATAACCTAGAAGAAACATCTTAGACATTGAGCTAACTTTGAGTTAAAATCTTAACGATGGATTAGGAAAAGACCAAAAAACGGGTTTTATTAACCATGTGGCAACGTAGGTAGACTCCATGAACGTGAAGGATTTTCCTTGCAATGAATTATGGGCAGTATAAGCACTGAAATCAGTCCAAAAAGAGGGTGCTGCTGATTGCACCCACATATCAGGTGTATTCATGGTGAAATGGGAGCGTATTTAGAAGATTGCGGATGAAGGAAGACATTGCTCTTATGTGGCTATGCCCACGCTTTGGGCTGTCGATCATTTTCTTTGGGTCGGTGGATTTAGCTAGCAACTGGAAATCATTAGAATTTCCTGATGGCTAGATTTAGGTTTAGTACAAGGCATTCGGCTAGGATTACATCTCTCCTTGTTTTTGTTTTTGTTTTTGTTTCTTTTCTTCTTTTTTTTCCCTCTCCCGTTGTTAAATGAGTGGTCAAGATTAAATTTTCAAATTTGATATTAATAATCAAACCAATTTAATTGTCACTTTATTTATAATTAAGCCAACTTTTTAAACTAAATATGAAAACAAAGAGAGACAAATGGAGAGAAAAAACAATAAGAAGATTCTTATCTTTTGTTAGGTTGCATTATCCACGAGAAAATGTTAACTAAACTAAATGCCAATAAAAATAATGAATTATCTCGAGTTATAGTGTATGTAAATAAAGTGAATTAATTTGCCTGAGATTACAATTGTTTTTGTCACGTTTTGTCCAAGTAACTATATCCTGAGTTGTAAGTTACAATAATGCAAAATTTTACAAAGAGCCAAATGGTTGCATAGTACGATTTTTTAAATTTTGTTAAGTATTATAATACACACAAAAGAAAGGAAAAAAAACTCCCTTCTGGATGACAATGATATTTAAATTTAATTGGTAAATGACGATGTTTAAGCACTAGATATTCTAGAACAAAATTAATTAAAATTAAAATGTCAATAAACTAGTAAAGAGGAGATGCATTAGGTGTTGACTTGTCGCTCGCAAAATTAATTTTCGACGTTTGCTTCTAGAGAAAGATATGTAATAAATTTGTCAAGTTAGGTAAATTAGTTGATGACTCAATTTGTATTTGACCAAGCAATCATCACTTGGTATCTGGATGATTAAAAATTTGGGATTAGTTAATTGAAGAACATACACCACGTTGTCTAGCATCAGTGATGTATTGAAAAGTCTTAACATTCTGGACAAAATATATACCCAAGAGATGAGATCAATTATGAGAATGAGATTCCTTAATTACTCAATTTAAATCATGTAAGTGGTGTTAGTATATTCAAAGAATTAATAAAAATTACTTATATTTCAGTTTAAAAGCAGTATTATTGACATATCCAAGGAATTAACGAGCGGTGGTGGGTATGTGAAAAAGTGAAAAGAGAAACCGCGGATAAGTTTAATTCCAATTATATACGAGTCCTTAAGTGTAATTACGAGAATAAAATGGGTATTACAAGAAGAATTAACGGGTGCAAATAATAGCTTACTAAAGTAAACAACCAAGTTTACCCATTCCTCAGTGACTTGTCAAAAGATAAATAAAATATAACGGCATGTGAATATTTTTATTCGTTTATAATTTATTTGTTCTCCCGTTTGGCAGGTGGTGGGTCAACACCCATAGACGGAGCTGAAGCCCATAACCTGCATGATTATTATTATTATTAATTTTCTTTTCAGGTATATGTTTTGAATTTAGAATTCTAAGTTTTGTTTGGACTTTTTTTGGTTAATCTTTTTGTTAAGGTCATAATTCGCTCTAAATATTAGGTTTTTTTTTACAAGCGACCAAACTTTGAGAGGGACAACTCTGGAGAATACAATAAAAATAAATTAATTTTTTTTGTTTAAAATGTTTTTATGAGAATGAGAAATCTTATTAGTTAAATATCAACATTTCCTCCTATTGTTGCTCGAATTCATGATTCACAAATTTTGATATTCAATCATCATATTTTTATATATAATTACAAACACCCACAGCATATTTTAATAACAACAAAAATGTTATGATAACAATTTTGGTTTTATTTTGAAAATTTTCATTATATTTACTTCAAATCAAATACTTATTTATTTATTTTTTTGGTTGAGAAATCAAAGAATTGGTTGTGTTATCATGTTCCTAAATTTTATCTATTTATTTAATTAGCCTAATTGTAGACGAGTTTTTGGATTACAATTGGTTCCATTTTATTTGGTGCAAATGATTTTATTTCGATATAAAATTTGATTGACTTTGGAAAAGGGTGTGTATGTTTAGAGATTGACTTTGAGCGGGCACAACAATTTAAACCTAAAAAATCACTAGAACGCGCAAAAGAAGAAGGTGTATTTTATAAAAATAAAAAGAAAAGGGGTCTTTAATGTTAGTTTAGAAACAATAGTTTGATAATTTAAACAGGACATTTTAGAGTACAATAAAAACTAAGGTACTTTTTTGATATTTTCCATAAAAGTTTCGACAGTCAAGTCGTATGCTCGTGTTTCACGGGAAAATCAGCGGCGGACGAGCTAAGCAACAAGGTTTGTTCATGGGCTCAGTCCAAAAACTATAGAAGACAATTTTGTTTATAGCTTTCTTAAATCAAGAATTTGGCCTCGCGGACTAATTAAACATATTAAATTTTGGTTCAAAATTTACTTTAAAAATCACACGAATATTCAACAAGGTTTGTTCATATGTGTATGTATTATATTGAATCTTGATATTTTATTTTTCTTTCTTTTCTTTTTTTTGTATTTTATGTTAGTAAAAAAATTCAGTCTCGCTGAATTAATTTCCTAATTGTGCCACTGCAGAAAATTAAAATTTATAAAAACAAGGAGGGTAAGGCCAAGTGGCTGTCTTTTACCCCCGCAACAAAAAAATTTATAATAATCATATTGTGTAGTTTTGAACTACAGATAAAATTAATTATAAATCTGACATTGCGTTCCATAAACTAACACAATTATAGTGGCAAAGTTATATATTAATGAAAAGTTGGTGATCCTTGCGGTTCGTGCTAAACTTTGGTCAATAAAATCATTATAATGACTTAAAAGAAAATGTAGAATAACAACAAAATTGAGCAATTGAAGCATGATAATGACTAAAAGCTAATGCCACGGTTGAAGCACTCGAAGACTGAAGACTCAAAGGGCCGCCAATATAAAAAAGTGGGAAATGGACAGAAAGATGCACATTATATTCATCTTTCCAGATTATCCACCATTTTGATTATATTATACGATTCCTTATATAGAATCATATCCTAAAACATGAATATGAATTGAAACTTAGAGGCCAAAGATGCCAAACAACATTAATTAATTTAAGGCTACATTATAGATCACTAAGAAAGACCGACTTTTCTAATTGCATTATTAAATTGCTTCAAAATTTAGAAATGGGAATTAATGGTCAAAGTTTGTATGATCAATCTAGTGGGTCCAGTGAGTGCCAAAATTCGATTTGATTAACAAAAGACTAACACAGCCGGTAATCAATGAATGGACATGCACTGACAGATTATTATTTGCCACGATCAAAGTGGAAAAAAAAGAGCGAGAGAAAGAAAGAAAGAAAGAAAGAAAGAAAAAGCCTTGCAAAACGTCTTCTTTTCTGATTCCTTTTTAGCTTTTGAGCTTTAATGGATGACAGAAAAAGAGGATCATATGACTAGAAGACATTTTTGAAAGTGTGTGGAATGTGAATGGAAAGTATCATGCATGCCCAAGACTCTTAAGCGGCTCGGAGCTGTTCGTGTTCCTCTTTTAAACAACAAGGTTTCAATTATTAACCAGCTGAGTGTGATCAGCTTTGTTGTTTGTGCTTTCTTTCCTCCTTTTTCCATTGTTAATAAATTAAAATTTAAGAATCCAATGTAATTGTTGCTATAAATCTAGCACTAATATGCTGGGAATGTCTTATTAGGACTTAGATCTGTAGTAGTATCTGCCCATCATAAAACATTCTCTTATTCTCTAACTATATGCTGATATAAATAAATAATTGATTGCCCAAATGTGCCTTTCTCAGTATTTATTTATTAGTTTTACTGGGTTAATAAGACAAACTCTCGATGGTAAAAGCAAATTTAAGTTTTGATTCTGTAATGATGTGCATCTAGAAGGTCTAGCTCATCTAGAAGCAGCCCGTGCCTGAGACGCAGCTTTAATTAAATAAACTAAAGCTGTCAACAAGAAGACAGCAAAAAGATATACATGCAAATGTAAGAAGAAAGCGACGGAGCAGCGGCCACAACTCATTATCACCGAACAAAATGGTTGTAAATTAAGACTTGAGCACTGCACTGCACTGCTAGATGGGGGAAAAAAAATAGAATAAGATAGCGCTATCGATCTATAAATTTGATAAGCAAATAAATATGATGGCATTATTTCATAAAAATTTAATGTTGGATTGTTTGTAGCTCGTTTTCAGTACGTAGATTTTCTCCATTTGGGACCCAATAGATTTAAGTTAGATCAGTTCTAAAATGATATAGTCTAAATGTTTGTTCTTGAAATATTTGGATTGTAGAAGAAATTATATATCATTATCCATCTGAAACATAATTGAGTTTCAACCATAAAATGGGACTCGAATATGTATCCTTAACTTCAGCTACAATAGCATGCGTTATTGTTACAAACATAAATTGTCTGTAACAGAAAATCAAACAAAATAAAAAAGAACAAATGACAAATTAGTTATTTTGAGGAAACTAAGACATCTATAAACATGTTTTTGGTACTTCGTGGGATTAAATACCTCCTAATATAATTTTTCAATTGTCGAATAATATATTGCAGCTTCCCAATATTGACATTGATATTAGTTTAAATACTAATATTAGTTTAAATACTAACTTACAGATAATTTTTTTTTTTTTTATAAGAACTTACAAATAAAGCTTGGAACTAAAGAATAGAAGCCACAATCCTAAACTAAAACAAAAAATTAACTAATTAACTAACTACTGATTTATAGAGTATATTATAATAAAAAAATAAAGAGCCCCCTAAATTACGTTTAATGTAATTTACGCCACACATAGTAACAGTACCATATTAGTGGGACCCATTACTGTTGCTGTGTGTGACGTAAGTTATATTAAACTCGTAACTTAGCACTGGCCAAAAAATAAAGGTATCTCAAGACTTGAAAATCGCATCAATCACGCTTAAGTTTCAATGTTAATGATGCAGGGCTAATCACACCCATCATTCATTTTTAGTACTCACTTCCTTATAGAGAAGTTAGATTGAAATAAAACAAAATCATAAACCATATGAATTGTGAACGCGACATGGGCGAGTTGACAGACGCAATATTTCCCATTATTTTATTTCGTATCAAATGAAGGGCGATGATTAATCCTCAATGGTTTTGACATTACAGGACGGCAGGGATAAAGAAGTAGAAGAAGAAGGATCAGATAGTACAATTTAACCCAGTCAAAAGTTTTTCTAATTTTCCGAAACTAGTGAGAAATGTTTTAGCCACCGGAAGAAAATTAGAAGTGGGTATTTACAATACAACTAATGCTCCCATTTTTTGGTTGAATACCTCAAATTCTCCATTACATCTCTGGTATTTTTCCTTTTTCCGCTAACTTCATACATAATGCATTATATTATGTACATAAAAGAGTGAAACTCGAAAGATCAACATTAAAAAATATTGAAAGTGTTAAAAAGTTGAAAAGTTAAAGAATGGGGGTTGTATTGTGGCTACCCTCCAACGTTACGTCTGAATCACTATTATTTTCAGTCCACGGATTTCGAATGCTCTCTTGTCAATTCGTCCATTCAGCTGAAGCACCAAAATCATTGTTTAATCATGTACGAAATTTCAACAGAGGCATTAAAGTAAGTAGTCTTTGGCGGGTGCCCCACCTCAAGTGGCTAGCCCACAGCCTAATTAAACCTTGTCATCGACTATTCTTCTCATCTTTTGGTCATGGAATCTCAATAATTTCCCCTCTCTCTACATATAAAAGTCTAACAATATTGTTAGAAGTATGTGTTGCTAAG
Source organism: Citrus x clementina (assembly GCF_000493195.1). NCBI lineage: Eukaryota > Viridiplantae > Streptophyta > Magnoliopsida > Sapindales > Rutaceae > Citrus > Citrus x clementina. Next base: position 35,047,501 of record NW_006262201.1, on the reverse strand, counting down.
CACTTAACAATTTGTCTCCTCCTTCAACTATTTTTTTATATATACAAAGTGTTTTTAATCATCCCTTATTTATTTATTCAATTATATAGGAGAGGCCGGGAACCGTCCATGACCTGTCGTAGAGAGAAAACGTCTCCAATACCAATGGCTCTACCAAGTACACCAACCTTGAACCCTCTGCGGTTCTGCCCTTTTATTTCACCAAATAAACAAAGAAGTAATTTTCTTTTTTCTTATTATGGTAACAAAAAACTCAAATTCAGAAAAGTGGCAGCACACTTACCGGGGTAAGAATTTTACAATATCGAAGACAGATGATTATGGGCGCACGTGTTGGTGAATGCATTTCATGTGTTTGACTTACAATACACGGTGTGTCTTGGGATTGGAAATTAAAAATGATTGGACAATTGTTTCTTTTATTAAATGACTCCGAAAATAAATATTATGCCAGATGTCAATTGTCTGTTGGGCTGAACCTCACTGCACTGCACTGGAGCCACGAATAGAAAAGATACAATGAACCGACAAAGCGTCTCGATCCTCTTGTCTTGTGTGATGGAGATAGTTCCACGCGCGGGGTTGGAGCGTTCTCGATACATCGCTTTCCAGTGGCGCTATCCAGTATCCACGCCCGTTGATTTGAACTAGCGAGTCAGTGAACGAGTGAGGCAATCGTTTTAGTCAACATCGGCAGCTCGAAGCAAGTACGTGTTTCACTTTTTATTCCCCCAGCAATATTTCGTTCTCACTGGGGAACCCGGAAACGTTTTTAAAACCAAGATTTGGCTTACTTTATTTGGGCCTTTTAATGCCCTCGTCTAAATTCAAATCATTTTCCTTACATTTTAGAAACAATGATTGAGATTTCAGCATGGCCGATTCATTTCACCCCCTTTTTTTTTTTTTAATTATTTTTCAAAACTAATTGATAGACCTTTAAACTTTTGGATTAATGGTGGACTTGTTCCATCAACTTTGCTAAGAGCGTAGAATCAAGTTTCTTTTTTTTTTTTTTCTTTTTTAGGGACTCAAATATATTTTTTCACGTAATTATAAGTGGAGGTAGATTTCTCTTCAAATATTAATAGATGTAAAATTTTAAAATTACTCTTGGTGATAATTTAGACTATATTATAAATATATAAATTATTGCAAGGTGTTCATAATCCAAACCAACTGAACCAATTAAATTTTAATAGGTTTTACCCTTAGATCAGATTGGATCATAATTTATATAATCCAATTATAGTGTGTTGGATTATATATTTAACTTTTCAAACCCAAAGCAAACCAATCTAACAATTAGTTAAACTTTTTTAAAAAATCGTTAATTAAACAAAAACAAAAATCCAATGACACTCTCATTTTTTTTAAATAAATAAATACTTAAGTGAAGTGGCTAAGGGCCAGTTTGGTAATATTATAACTTTTAAAATAATTATTGTTAATTATGTTATAGAAACAATCAACTATGAAGAGAATTAATTAAACGTTTGGCAAAATTTTTTTAAAAGTGCTATAAGTTTTAAAAGCAATCGTATATGTTTAATAAATCATACTGTTACACTACTGTAAGAATAGAAATGATTGAATTGAACATAATAGTGAATAAAATTTATTTATATATATTATAAACATGTATAAAAATATATTTTATTGTGTACATATAATAATTGATAGCTAAAATAAATATTTTATATTATTAATTTTATTTTTATTTTTTTTATCTCAATATAATTTGTAATACTATTAATTTCTTTAAATTTAATGATTTGATTTCCTAATTAATAAGGATGATTTGAATTTTTATAATAATATGAGGATATATAAAAAATTATTTTAAGTATAAAAGTGATTTACAAAATCAGATTTTGAAAATTCACTCATTTGTTTTTCAAAATCTACTATAAGAAGAGGTGATTTTATTAAAAGTGATTTCTAAAAAGACTTAGCTCTTACCTTTTCAAAATTACTTTTAAATCTTCCAAAAGCAATCTCAAATGAGCCTACTGATAATAATTGTTAATTTAACTTTCTTTATTTGTTTTTTTTTTTGAGTTATTTAGCTTTCTTCAGTAAATGAGCAATTATTAAGAAAAAAAATCAGGTGCCTTTATCATCTTTACTCCATGAGTGGCTAACTGCCGTTTGATAATACTGTAACTTTTAAAATAATTATTGTTTGTTGTGCTATAGAAACAATTAACTATAAAGAGAATCAATTAAATGTTTGATAAAAATTATTTTTAAAAATGCTTTAAGTTTTCTAAAACAGTTGCATGTATTTAGTAAATACTAGCATTAAACAACTGTAAGAATATAAATAACTGAATTTGACATAATATTAAATAAATTTTTTACAAATTTATAGACATTTATAAAAATATTTTTATTGTGTAATATAATAACTGATAACTAAAATAAATATTTCATATTATTAATTTTAACTTTTTTTATTTTTTCATCTCAATATAATTGGTAATAATGATAATAACTTCTTTAATATTAATGATTTTATTTCCTAACTAATAAAGATAATTTTATATTTTTATAATTTATATGAAGATATATATAGAATTGTATAAAATATAAGACTAATTCTCGAAATTATATTTTGAAATACTATTTCTTTATGGCTTTTTGAAATATGTTGTAGAATGGGGTGATTTTATTAAAATGAATTTAATCACTTTTAAGCCTCACAAAAACAATCTCAAATGTGCCCCTAAGTAATTTTGATAGTCGTTAAGTTTTTAATTATATCATTTGATATTTACAGATTACATAATAGTAAGTATATTTTGACGTTAACGTTTACTAGCTTGATGCGTACTTTTAAGCTGTCTAATGATTGAATTAATTGAATGAGGTATGTTGAGAGATAGAGACACTTTAAAAAAAATTTAATGAGATTAACTGAGAAGTAAGGGCTAATGAGATAAACTAAAAGGGTCAAGTAGTTTCTATTTTTGGCTAAATGCTTCATTCGTCTCTTCTTCCTCAGTGTACCAGTTAATCTATGATTGCATCATCTTGTTAATTGCAATTTTCTTTTCAAAAAATGGAATGCAATGAAAATAAATTACACAGGTAGGAGCAAATTGTTTAAAGCTATTTATTATTAAAAATTGATTTAATTATCATTTGGGCATACTTAAAAATTATATATCTTCTTAAGTAATTTTTTTCACTAGGACAAAGTGAACATTGATTAATGGTGATTGATGAGATGAAAAAGAAAAAAAAGATCAAATATCATCGCTCTAATTGAATGAGATTTTAATCTAAGAATGAGTTGAATCGGTTCAGGAGTTACCAGATCCGATCTATAAAAACTGTTGGATTTGGACCAACAAAATCCCACTTAGACTTTTCAAAAAACAAAACAAAAAAAAAACTGATCGATAGAAAGAATCATGTAAGAATTCGAACTTATATGGGGGACAATTTTTCCACCTCATTTTTTTGATTGCATTCAGATGCGATGTGTCATTTTTCGCATCACACTTTACTCATCGGAGACTTTTCTTCTTTGTCGTCTTGGGGACTTTTAAGTAGTCCAGTTGCAGGAGATAAGTTGTGGCCCTCTAGCTTTATAGGGTTTGGCTTTAGCCATCCACGAGACCTTACATTTCAGTTCAATACCTAGTCTTTGACTGGAAAGTAGCATGGGTAGTTGAATAATTAATGCTCAGCCCCACAATGTGTTTTACTGCAACAATGATTTATAAAATGTGCAGACATCAAGGTGGATGCGGGGGCAAAATATTGCTTTGGAGATTTGTAAAAATTAGGACAACGTAGTAAATATAAAAATTTTAATAAAATTAATAAAAATATAATATATTTTTTATTATATAAATATAAAATTAATTTAATTTAATTTTTAAATTATAATAATTAATATTTATTAAATATTTTTATATTATAATTTAAAAATAACAATTATTATATTTATAACTCATGTTGTTTTGTCACAAAAATTATAATTTTTAATTCTTTAAATTTCACGACAAAACAACATGAGTTATAAATATAATAATTGCCACTTTTACAGTTTTCTATCGACTGATTTAGTTGATATGCACGGGGTTATGGAATATAAAATGATTTTTAACAGTTTAGAAGTGATTGATGATGTTGTCAACAAAAATAATTTTTTTTGTTCTTTCCTTCTAGAAGGACATCGTTTTGTCTTTGAAGTTTCTTGTTTTTCATTTTATTCTTGCAGGTCAATGGCCTGTTCTCCGGGGCTGCCTCTACCCAACTTTAAGCAAATAGTGGCACCTGTAGGTTTATTTAATATTGAACCAAAAATATAAAAAATTAAAAAAAAGGAGGATAAGAAAAACATCATATTATTTTTAAATTCAAAATCGTTTTAAGAAGTGCTGTTTAAGTACATTTTCTTTTTTTTTTCTTTTTTAAAATCCCATCAGGTTGTAAATCCGACACCCCTAATAATTTTTTTTTATTCTACCAAGATATTATTAATAAATATCCCGTGAAATTAACGTTTGACTTAGTACAAAATCCATTAATTTAAGATTTTACCTTAAGAGTAATTTAATGCATTTCGAGATTGATTATGTAATCTTACTTGTTAATTTTTAGGACACGTTAATAATTATTACTCTTCATGTAAAGCTTCTTGTAGAGTTTGCTAGCTGTAACTGTAAGTATAAGTGACTTTATCTCTTCACCTGTTTTCAGAATGGCTCTTCTCTAAAATTGGTATCGTCTCTTTCGTTGGCCAGTGCAAATGTCAACCTCTAAGATTTCTCTGTGTCTCCTCCTTTGTCTCTCCTTCTTCACCTGCATCAATTCAGATGAGCTTCAGATTCTACTAAATCTCAAAACCTCCCTCAAAGATTCGAAATCCAATATATTCTCTTCCTGGGTATCAAATAATCACTTTTGTAACTTCACAGGAATCACTTGCAACTCAAACCGTTCTTCTGTTCAAGAAATCGAGCTTTCCAATCGAAACCTGACCGGAACCGTTCCTTTTGATTCAATATGTCAGCTTCAGGCATTGAACAAGCTCTCACTTGGCTTGAATTCTTTGTACGGTACAATCTCAAAGGACTTGAACAAATGTGTCAAGCTACAGTACTTGGATCTTGGCAACAACTTTTTCAGTGGATCGTTTCCAGACATATCCTCTCTCAGCGAATTACAGCACTTGTATCTCAACCTCAGCGGATTCTCCGGCGTGTTTCCATGGACGTCACTTGGAAACATGACCAATCTTGTTTCGCTGAGCGTTGGCGATAACCCTTTTCATCCCACCCCGTTTCCCAACCAAGTCGTGAAGCTGAACAAGCTGAGTTGGCTCTATTTAGCAAACTGCTCCATTGAAGGTCAAATTCCTGTTGAAATTGGAAACTTAACGGAGCTTATCAACCTGGAGCTCTCTGATAACAATATCTCTGGGAAAATACCATCAGAAATTGGTAACCTTGTAAAGTTGTGGCAGCTCGAGCTCTACAATAATCAGTTGTCAGGAAAGCTTCCTGTTGGATTGAGAAACTTAACCAATCTTGCAAATTTTGATGCCTCGGCCAACTTTCTTGAAGGTGATTTATCTGAAGTGAGGTTTTTGACGAATTTGGTGACTCTGCAGCTGTTTGAGAATCAGTTTTCTGGCGAAGTACCGGCTGAGTTGGGGAAGTTTAAAAAGTTGGTGAATCTTTCTTTGTACACCAACAAATTGACAGGTGCTCTACCTCAGGAACTTGGTTCGTGGGCTGATTTTGATTTCATTGATGTTTCGGAGAATTTGTTCACCGGGCCAATTCCACCGGATATGTGCAAGAGAGGTACCATGAAGAGTCTGCTCGTGTTACAGAACAAATTCACAGGTGAAATTCCGGCGAGTTATGCGAATTGCTTGACTTTAGAGCGATTCAGAGTTAGTAACAACTCGCTAAAGGGGACTGTTCCGGCTGGAATATGGGGGTTGCCCAAGGTAACTATTATAGACCTCGCGTTGAATCAGATTGAAGGGTCTATTACTAAGGATATTGAAAACGCCAAGGCTCTTGCGCAGTTGTTTGCTGGATACAATCGGTTATCAGGTGAATTACCTGAAGAGATTTCCAAGGCTACATCATTGGTTGCTATTGAGCTGAATAACAATCAGTTCTCTGGCAAAATTCCAGCATCAATTGGTGAGCTGAAGCAATTGAGCAGTCTCAAGTTGCAGAACAACATGTTGTCTGGCTCAATACCAGAGTCAATGGGCTCATGTGATTCTCTCAGTGACCTAAACATGGCTTATAACTTACTTTCCGGCCAAATTCCATCGTCATTAGGGTCGCTACCGACTCTGAACTCTTTGAATTTATCAGAAAATAAGCTTTCTGGTCAAATTCCGGAGAGTTTGTCATCTTTGAGGCTGGTCATTCTTGATCTCTCCAACAATGGTCTAACTGGTCGCATACCGGATTCTCTCTCCATTGAAGCATACAATGGTAGCTTCACCGGCAATTCAGGCCTCTGCAGTCAGACTGTTAACTCCTTCCAGCGATGCTCCAAGAAATCAAGGATATCAAAAGATGTCGTCACACTAATCATTTGTTTCGCTGTGGGTACTGCAATCTTGCTTGTTGCGATACCATGTTACTTCTACTTAAAGAGGAGAGAAAAAGATGATCGTGACCGTTCATTAAAGAAAGAATCATGGAACGTAAATCCTTTCCGGGAGTTAATCCTCACTGAAGATGAGATTCTTGATTCGATAAAGCAAGAGAATGTGATAGGAAAAGGAGGGTCTGGAAATGTATACAAAGTTGTGTTGTCCAACGGTAAAGAACTTGCAGTCAAACACATTTGGAATGCTGATCCACATGGTGGCCACAGAAGGATCCGAAGTTCAACTCCAATCCTTGGAAAACGTGCTCAGAGGTCCCGGGAGTTTGATGCTGAGGTGCAAACTTTGAGCTCAATTAGGCACGTAAATGTTGTTAACCTGTATTGTAGCATCACCAGCGAGGACTCAAGCTTGTTAGTCTATGAGTATTTGCCAAATGGCAGTCTGTGGGATCGTCTGCACACTTTGAAGAAGTTGGAACTTGATTGGGAGACGAGGTATGAAATTGCAGTTGGGGCGGCTAAGGGCTTAGAGTATCTGCATCACGGTTGCGCGAGGCCTGTTATTCACAGGGATGTCAAGTCTAGTAACATTTTATTGGATGAGTTCTTGAAGCCTAGGATTGCTGATTTTGGGCTTGCCAGGATTGTTCAATCCAATGGTGGTAAGGACACCACCCATGTCATTGCTGGAACCACCGGTTACATTGCTCCTGGTAAGCAAATTTCTCTTATTCAATTCTCATCCATTTCTTGAATTTTCTTGTTCATGAGATTCTTGGTGCGAACATGGGGATAACATATAATTGTCTTATTAATGTAAACATATATTGATAAATACATATATTTTTATAATATTTTTGCAGAATATGGGTACACGAGCAAGGTGGATGAGAAAAGTGATGTGTATAGTTTCGGGGTGGTGTTAATGGAGCTAGTGACTGGAAAGAAGCCTATAGAGCCAGAGTATGGAGAGAACAAGGACATTGTGATATGGGTATGCAGCCATTTCAATAGTAAAGAGAGTGTATTAACCCTCGTGGACTCCAGCATCCCGGAGACTTTCAAGGAAAATGCTGTCGAGATATTGAGGATTGCAGTTCTCTGCACGGCAAGGCAACCTGCGTTGAGACCAACAATGAGGAGTGTGGTTCAGATGCTAGAGGAAGCTGAGCCATGTAATTTAGTTGGAATTGTCATCAGCAAAGATGGTGCCACTAAGAAAATAGAAGGGAAGCAAAGTGAGAAAATTAATTTGGATTCTTAAAACCTTTGCCAGAATAGACCAGTTGGGCTGGGGAGATTTTTTGGAGCATTCTGCATGCTTATAACTTGTGGTGCCCTGTAAAATGAATGTCTTGGATGCCTTGTATAAGTATTAGCTTTTGCTGAAATTTGTAGTCTGTGGTCTTTTATGTTTGCGACTTTTGAATTTGGATTAAATACACAGGAAGAGATAATAAGCTTCCATTAGCTAAACATGCAATAGAATAGAATTGCGATGCTCTTCTGTATCGCAACATGGTTCCACAGGCTCTTCCGTTCTTGAAGCTAACCAAAAACTTGTCATTACGGCTTAAGAAAATATTCATAAAGATCAAATATGCGAGTAATAAAAAAATTCCAAAAAGAGAGATTTTTACTCAATAGCTTTATGCTGTTTCACCTAATTGATGTTGAAGAGCAGAATCAATCATTAGAAGCTGTTAACAGAGCTCCGAACAGGATCACAAGGACCAGTGACTAATTGCTAATTTACCAAATTCAAAATACAGACACAGAAAGTTTGGATTTACACCAACTCTGGAACTATCGTTTAGGTCAATGGCCATTATATGCAATGGAAATTGGAATCAGACCAACAATCGTTCCTTAAAATCCAAGTTAAGGATTAGTATAGTACTAAAAGGAAGGGTTTGAAGAGCTCCGCTTCCAGAAGCATGAGCCTGACAACCATATCATTCAGATGGGCCTCCTAGTACATGAAAGCCCATTTTAACAATATGGGTTGGATCCCAACGCAGCCCAACCAATCTAAATAACTGGGTTGCCTAAGTTCTTGTCCAAAAAAATAAGGAGAAGGATAAAAGATTAATCAACAAATGTAGGCCCTAACAAGCACTGTGCAGAACACCATTCTATGGCGAGAAAAAGTAAAAACTAAAATAATTTTCTTATAAAGAATGTTTGGCCTTTCTCAGTGACATAACATTGACGCAATTAACAAAAGCATATAGTGAAACTGTGAATGTGGGCTGCTACCTATGATGAAAAATACAATGGTGCCACTCACCGTGTTTGATTGAAGGTTGAAGCAATTTGACAAACATATGATGTGCAGTAAATTGTATTAAGGACAAATAAATTCGCGGCCGAGATCATGGAGCCAGGCCTCTAGTTTCTAGGCCCAATATCTGTTCAATTTATGGGCTGAAACTAAGCTGGCAACTCATATCGATACAAATACAATTATGGATTCAATTTATGTTCACATGGAATGCCGTCATATGTCCACGATTTAGAGATTTACGAGGCAAAAATGTCAAATTTTTAATTAACATCAATTATGCCGTATCCCGGGATTTGCATTGACAATTTTGGGATTCAAATCCAATTGTCCCCTAGTTGCTTTTTTCAATGGGCAATTAATCTCTTCCACTGTTACGTTTGACCAGAGAGACTTATAATTAATTCTGTAATTGAATCTCCTTGCTTAGAGGGGGAAAAAAAAAAAGAAACACCGACAGGTTTTGCGATGTTAAAAAAATTTTAAATGTCCAAATTTTTTTTTTCATTAGATTGTATGAAAATTTCTGTCAAAATTTGACACATTTGTGTGTGTGTATATATACATATATATTTATATTATTATGATCCTTTAAAATAAACACACGATAAGTGAATATTTGATAATAAATATTGCCCTGTTCATAACAATCAAACATTATAACGTAAACAAAAATTATTTTTTATTAAATGGTTGGTTGGTTAGTCGCCTAGTCCTAAGAGTGAGTTTGGTATTGAGGTTGGACAACTGTAGATTAAAAGTTATAGCACTAAAATATTTGATAAACACTAACTGTTGTAACTTGAAAACTATATTAATATGATTTTTTCATTTGTATGATGAAAAATCTATTATATCTTTAATAATTTTATTAAAATTATTATTTAAAATTTATATTTATTACATATTATTAACTTTTATCTTATAGTTACAATTTTTTTTTCACAACAACTGTAGTTTAAAATATGCAACACCTCAAACGTAAACGCACCCTAAATCATATTGTTCGTAATCCCATGATCGCGTCTGAGGGTTAATAATTGCATTATATGGTGTCGGATACAACATCTTTTTAACACGAATCATTGATTTTTATGCTTGTAGTTATAAAACTATCATTAATTTTTTTTTTCGGTTTTATAAACACAACGCTACTAGTAATAAAATTTTCTTCCTAATTCATATGAGTAAGGCTCAACTACCCCAAACCTCTTACATTAAATCCAATAAATTTTAATGTTTTATCAAATAAACCTGACACCACGAGACTATCATTAATCCTTGTATGAACGTAAATGTTAAAATATTGTGAGATGCAATGCTACAATTCGTCGTCACTTTAAAGAGTTTGTTGTTGGCCTTATATAGGTGCGCGCGGGGGAAGTTGGAAAACTTTGGCAACGGGGGACTGCGTGAATAATGCAAAAAAAAATTAAGTTAATTATCGTTGAAGAAAAAAAGGTGGAATAACATGAAATTTAAAGATGAGTTAAAAAGGTAGGTTTTTAAATTGAATATTGAATTAAAAAAGAGAATTATGATTTTTACTACTATCTATAAGAAAAGATAAATTTTAACAAAATTTATAATGAATGTGTAATTTAAGTATTGTGATGAGTGATTAGATCATTTACCGTCACTCAGTATAGTTTTCAATTTTTCATTATCTTACGCTTCTGTATAGGAGGCTAACAACCACCGTAAGGATTAATGTTGGGGCAATTCAGAAAATTTATATTTTTTTTAATGAAAGTCATGCTATGTAAACTTAGAGTTGAGCTATTTGAACCCATCAAAATACTCAATACACCCATTTTTTAAATAAAAATTTCATTATATTTCCCAAATTGTTATTTACTGTTAAGTACATTGCAAGAAAGTTAAAATATATATATACTTTAATCTTGCATCCTGCATCAGTTATCAACATTTCTGTATGGAAATTGGGGAATTTAAATAAATATTTTATCCTTTTTCCAACGAAATTTGTCTGCATAAATGAACCCTAAGCGAATTGCAATCGGGCTACAAATGACAGATCAAATCTCTATATACAATTTTTGTTTTTTTTTTTGTAATTTGAATGGTAAAAATTAAAATCTCGAGAGAGAAAGTTATGTATTTTTGAGACAGAGATATGTTGGAGAGAGAAAGTCTTATTTCTAATATTTTTTAATTTCTATAATTTACTGTAATTTTTTAAGCCATTTTTATTTGCACATTTGAATTAATTTTTGTTTGCCTGCTAAAATAATAATCGTACAAGTCAAGCAAGTTTGTTCAATGGATCGTAAATAAAATTTCAATTTCATGTTTTTGATTATTGGGTTAGTGAATAACTGTAATGAATTTATTTAAAAATGATTATTAACATAAGAAATTATTTTTAAAAGGTTAGTTTTGGTATTTAGGTGGGTATGGAGAGTACAGATTTTATTTTTAATTTTTCATAATAGGTACAATAAGTAAATGAATTTAAAGATTACTTTAACCGATTGAAATAGTCCTGCCCATAAACTTATAGCGCAATCATTTCATTATAAATTTTGTTTTCGACATAAAAAGAATATTCTAAGAAACAAAACAACCAATGAACTTCCATAGTCACAGAAGTTGAGCTAATGGTCTCTCCGATGTACGTCAAAAAGTCAAACATATTAGATGAATAAATACAAAGCCCCGATAAAGTGACAATCACAGCAAGCCTTGATGTGAAGAAAATTAAATATGGGTATGGTTATGTTGAAACCGCTCTAAGATATAATATATTTTTATAACTATGCGATTAAAGTTATAATTAATTTTTTAACATTTATTACTTTGCGTATATGGTTATGATTCGTACTCTACTTTAGAGTTAAGCAACTCTAAGGTAGTCATAGCCATGAAATATTTAGATTAGAACGCGTGGTTTTCACTAGCTTGGTTGACATTCGTAAGTCTCAAATGTTAAGAATGTAATTAATTAGCTTAATTATTTGAGAAATTTAACTGACTGGCTCATAAGTGCTAAAAAGATGAAAAAGAGGATTGCATGAGAATGGGGTAGCAGATGAGTGAATTGTCGGGTTATATGTCTCCATTATAGAAGGAAAGGGCAAAAATGATTTGTCCCTTTTTTCTGAGCTAAATTGAGAAACGGCTGCTGAATTCAAATGCCAATGGGGGCATCTTTTTATGTATAAAACCAGAACCGAAATCAATGTCGTTTAAGGCACAACAAACAGCTTTTTACTTGCCCCCTCTCTGTGACTGTGAGGGCGGCAACATTTACTCTTATTAAACCCATATTTAACACCGTCCATCTACCCCATGCATCTACGATCGATTCCTTGATTGTTTCTTTCTTTGTTTCTTTATGCACGTAGTTGGCGAACTGATAATGCTCATGTTGCCAATAAATAAGAGCCTGCCAAAATCGGAAAATTACAAACAAAAGCAGTTCAATCTGCACATTTGGGACAACAATTCTGTGGGGTCTTCTTCGTCACTCTACGCGTTTTCCCATTTTACTAAAGCTCTTATATTTATTTCATGTGTTTTTTGCCATGATACTGAAAACATGTAACAAAATAAAAACAGTCAATTTTTGTTGTATCGTTCAACGGTGTGTAGTTTGTATCTATTCCTTTTCTGTGAGATACTCGTGCTGTTATATATATATATATATATTTAGTGTTGATCAAGTTTAGGATTCTGAATTTTCGTAAAATGCAAGAAAGTCATTAGAATATACGGTTTGATAGTGTAATATCATTATACTTTTAAATTACACAGTTTAAATTCAGAATCTTGATTGGAAATATATATATGTGTGTGTGTGTGTGTGTGCGCGCGCGCGAGTGTGTGTAAATTAATAATTTTTTTTGTACATTTTAAGTTATATACAACTGATTTGTCAAATAGGAGGTATTGTTGGACATTATTTATCTAGGTACATTAGTTCATCACTGTTCGTCATTAGTTTATTTAACTATTTATTATAGTAGATTGATTCTAAATTGATCTGAAATTCTTTTATACATATGCACATACTTGATATTGTAATGTTTTTCTTTTGGTGGATTGAAATTTATGTTAAAAAATGAAAATCTATATCATATATAAGGTCTTTAACAAATAACAACGCAATATTGTGAAATTTCACTCCAAATATTCACTACAACACAACAATAAATTTAAAAAAATAAAAATGATTTATAGACAATGTATTATACATAGATCAATATACATATAATAAAAATAGAGCTTTATTAGATATAAATTGGCAAAACAATACTTAATGCGTCTTTAAATTATTTTAAGAAAAGAACAAGGGAAGATGAAAGGAGAGGAAAACTTAATTTGACCCTGCCATTAAATATCATTTGAGCTCTTTTGAATTTTTAATAATCTTATGGTATGTGAGGTGGAGTAATAATATATGGATGAGATTTACTCTCTTCATATATTTTATTTATTAGCCACCAATTAATACATGAATTTTTATTTTAAGAGAAGTTTAAATTAAGAGAGAATTTTAATCCTTTAATTATATGTTAACAAGGCGATAGACCTCAAAATTACCTGCAAATTTGAGTACGACTTACCGACAACACATGCATAGAAATTATACACTAAGCAATGAGTTATCCAAATTTGACCAAAAAATCCTATTGGGGATGGGGGGGTAGGGAGGCTCAGATGATTCAGTTTCACCTGAATCACCTACAATCTTCCTCCAAGTATTGTCTATCGTATGCAAGTTCCAATTAATTACACCGTAAATGGGAACTACAATGGTAAAAAAGTGAAAAAAAAAATTCGAAAAACAAGTGAAAACAATGGTGGGTAAATTTTACGGATTGAAGATATCGTAACCATCTGATCTGACTAGACGTACTCAGTCAAAAACATTAGTGACAAACATCTGACGTCACTTTAAAATATATTATATATATATTATAATTAAAAAAAATTATTTTCCGAAAACCACATCTGTCTTGGTGTTACTCGTAAACTGTGATGGGCTAATGACTCCATAATTTACCATTACATTAGCATTCCTTAATTATCCTATAAAATAGGCATTTATTTTTTTTAATTATTATTATTATTAATATTATATGTAATTAGATGTTTTTGGAATTGGACAGTACGAGTAGTGACTAATAAAGGGGTTGCGTTGCAACTTACAAATCACATCAGAAATAAGAATAGAAAGTGGGGTGAGAGGGAGAGACAAAACGGGGAGTATTACCGGACAGAGGGACAAAGGGAAAAGGGTTGAAAATGGCTTTTCACCGGCCTGGCCTGGCCTCTTCAAATCCAAAATACCACCCAAATGATTCTCTCCTTCTCTTATAACAAAGTGTAAGCCAGTGCCAATCAATTTCCACTTTTAGTCCTTACCTCACCCTTTAGAAGCTACCTCCTAAAAGCCAGACAACCTCAGCCTTTTAGTCTTACACCTCTTTGTTCACTCGAGAGAAATGGAAATGGCAATGCCCTTCGCCTTCGGGTGTGAGCTTCCTCAGAGGAAGGAAAAGGACATGTCTTTGTTCTGCAATGACCAAACTACCCTCGTTCACCGTCGGATTTGGAGGCCATTTTGGTGCATTCACAGATGAGTCTTCTGATTGAGCGAGAGCGGGGTCAACAAACACAATGTAGCTCTCTTCACTCTCTCTTCCTCTGTGTTTTGTGGGTAAAAGGCAGACAGGATAGAGCCAGGCAATATATATATATATATATCTACTATATAGTTTCCTTTTCTTAAAAAAAAAGATTTTTTTTTTTTTTTTTGCTTTATGTTCTGTTTTTTTTTTTTAAAAAAAAGATTTCGTTTAAAGTGGAGGATGGGGAGCATATGATTCATCATCAGTCATGGACGCTGGTTATTCTACTACATCGAAATGCAGAGAACAGACCGGTTTGTTGAAGCGTTTAGATGATTTTTCATTTTTCGCATGTATGTATGTATGTGACAGTGTAATGCTCATGCCTCCAGTCTCATGCTGGTGATGATGTATGTTTTTTGGGGCAATTTTCAATATATTTAGTTAATTTTTGTCATTTATCAAGCTATAGTTTTTGCATTTCTGTGATTTTTACTCTTTTTTCCCTTTTATTTTTTAGTACTGTATTGATAGCTGAGCTCCCAGTTGAGTTGAGTTGAGAAATGTTGAATATGTCGGTGATACCTATTTATTTTTAGTTTTACAAAAATTAGTAATTAGCAGATTAATTTTAAGTTTTTTAACATGATTTGCTAATATGAGTCAATGGTTTCGCATGTGCTCATATTAGCAAATCATGATAAAAATCATAAAATTAAGCTATAGTTATGTTCATTGTTTCTGTACTTAAATTATGTTTTGGGTTCTGTTGGAGAAAATGCTTGCTAAAGCATGATTATCTTCTATGTAGTATTTGAGACTGTTAGAATTATACATTTATCTTTGTTTGAGTCAGTTCACTAAGGTTCTGTTTTTCTTTGTGAGAAGGAATTGATTCTTGATCAAGTAGAAAAATTAGTTTTAAAATTCGTAGATTTCTTTGTCATGTCATATTCTGAGATATAAGCTAATAGACATCCTTTAGAATGGTTTTTATTAAGAGTCAAATTCCTACATTTATAGATTACTGGTTTCAATAGTGCTTATGCTTAACATTAGCTAATAACTCCACACATGGAAGATTTTTTGGTCTTCATTTGGAACCTCAGAAATAGCTTGCATTATGATAGTTTTGTGTAGAGGTGATTTATCTGAGCTCGTAGAAGTACTTTTGTTCCGACTTTGTGGCTCCTTATGATTTTGTCTTTCTTTGTCGTGTCTCAATTTTATGACCATGTTCCCATCATATCCTCCTGATGCAGGATTAAATTGTGCGTAGTCCTTTCATTCGGACCTTTTTCTTTCTGACTTCAAGATAAGACATAATTTAAGATACTTTTTAATGTGGATGTTGCAGTGGCTTCACACTATTACATTTTTGCATGGTCTTATGTGTTCGATCAAATTGACAAATGAATCTGAATAGTTCTTTTTTCTGCATCTCATGTCTCCCTGTTACAATGCATTCATTATTTTCTTCTTAGCTTATGGTTTATGAACACTGTGAGCGGAAGCCACTTCTTTGCTTGAAATACAGTCTTCAATATTTTTATGGTTGTCTGCATTCTCATTTCTGCTATGTACTGTTCGGCAGTTTTGCTTCTTGAATTCAATTATAAGACAAGATCAGCTTGTTTATTTTGCCAAGGAAAGTTGTCCAATATCACAGTCATTCTTGTTCTGTATCCAATGCACAGTCTAGAGAAAATTGCATGTTCTGTTTCCTCACAATAGTTTCAACTGTAGTTAAATAATTCTTTTTCACTTCTCTCATTGCCCTTTGCTGATTCCTTCTGCTTTATGAGAAATCTCCACATGATGTCTAAAAGATTGAGCTCACCCTCTTTTGTTTTTGTACATGAACTCAGCTTTATTTCTGTGCTCAGGAGATGGGACTAGCAGTTGATGACTGATACTGACACCTGTACAAAATCATGAACTTTTCAATTGTGTACTATTTCTGAATCATCCATGACTTCATCCTCATGTATTTAGAATTTTTATACAGCTTCTGGTATCCTGAGGCTGCATTGATTTTCCCACTTGTGTATTTTTATTTTTGCAGTTTTGCCAAATATCTTCCAAGGACTCTTTAAATTTAAGAATTAACAAAGGCATTGTGTTGGTTACCCTGAAATCTCTCTCTGGTAAATAGATACCATCTCCACTTGAAAGACATACACGTCTTGTGCAAAAGCCGGCCAAACGTCATGATCATGTGGACTGCTTGAATTTGTGTTCTTACAGTCGCATCGTGACGTTAGCGTGCTTCAGAAGCTATCTTCTGCTAGTGATACTATTAGAAATATGCACCTTATTTCTCTTTAGATCTCCTTTGGTTTTGCATCTCTTGAGAAAAAATGCAGTTGGCATCACTGAGTGCTATGGTCTGTTTACTCATTTTTAAACTAGCAGTCAATTTGTTGTTGTTTGTTTTTTTTTTTTAATAATCTTCTCCTGGGGTATAATGTGAGAATAAGATGAGAGATCTGGGAGACGGCATTCGTTGGAGATAATAGTATTAAGTTTTTATCATGAGGCTGGTATTTCAAATTATTAATGTGGTTTACGGAATATTTTCATTCGCTGAAGAAAATTAAGGGAAAATTAAAAAAAGAAAAGAAAAGAAAAAAGATTATCGTCAAGTAATTTAATTGGGTGAGATCTGATCTGAATCTGATCGATCATCTTTCTTGGGCCACTCGACAGAAACATATGATCCACTCCCAATTGATAGCCCACCAATATCGCGGCATGTCACATGCGCCTAATCAACCATTCTCCAATGCTATGTTACAATTTTGCCCTCCAAGGAAGAGCGAGCATGGCAATGGCATATATGTAGTTAATTCAAAATCCAAGTCTACAAGGCTACGACCGCCCTGCACTAATCAAAAAATCAAAAATGAGTTTGAGCGGGCAATTAACCATGGTTAAATAGTAATTAACGACACCTGCCAGGCTGGCTGCCTGTGGCTGGGGGCAAAAGGTGACAAATCATTCTCCGCTATCGGTCGCTGGCAACCAACCACGGTTAAAGTAACCGTAGTTAAAGAAATCAACATCGAGCGGTCCCTATAAAAAGCCATAGATCACAATGCTGCTTCACATCGAATCATTGAAAGGCGTCTTCATAAACGCCGGTGTTGCGAAATCGAACTAAGAAATTTTGTTATAGCTTTCAATTCAAATTCAAGAATCGATCTTGGAGAATGAGAGAGTGCATTAGCGTTCACATCGGTCAGGCCGGTATCCAGGTCGGAAATGCATGCTGGGAACTTTACTGCCTCGAGCATGGCATTCAGGTATCTCAATCTCAATCTTCTTCCTTCCTTGTAAATGCTGCGTTTTGGTTCTATAAAAAAAAAAGTCCTATTCAGTTCATCGTCCTAGGTTTTACTTTTTCGTTGGATCTAGCATCTGTTTTTATTTTATCGCTTAGAGAATTTGAAATGTGGCTAGAAGAATGTTAGAGACTTGTTGATTAATGTCCAATTTTCCTCATGAATTTTATTTCTCATTGTAAGATCACTGAATCATTGTGCTTGAATTGTACTACTTTGATACACACGCGCGCGTACAAATCCATGATCTGGATTTTGTTAAAGTCCGATAAAGCTATTAAGCCATATCATTTAATAGTATAGTGGCCGAAAAGCTATTAAACCATATGATTTAATAGTGTAATGTCATTACACTAAATGATATGGCTTAATAGCTTCCTCCGACTGTGATAAAGCACAAGATCCTAGACCAGATCAGTTCTCTGTATATATATATAATGCATTAGTATATATGACTTTATTATCTAGTTTTGTTTCAATTTCTTTTCGTACTGAGATGATTCTTTTTCCTAATTGAAATTTATGATTTGTCTTCCAGCCTGATGGCCAGATGCCGGGTGATACGACCGTAGGCGGAGGAGATGATGCTTTCAACACCTTTTTCAGTGAAACTGGTGCAGGGAAGCATGTTCCTCGTGCTGTTTTTGTTGATCTGGAGCCCACTGTTATTGATGAAGTTAGGACTGGAACTTACCGCCAACTCTTCCATCCTGAACAACTCATCAGCGGCAAGGAAGATGCTGCCAACAATTTTGCTCGTGGCCACTATACAAGTAATTAATTGCCTACAACTTATCTATTTGTTTTATTATATCTTTTATAAACTATATGTATGAATATTCAAAATTGTGTTGTGATGATGTATCAGTTGGGAAGGAGATTGTTGATCTATGCTTGGACCGGATCAGAAAACTTGCTGATAATTGCACTGGGCTACAAGGGTTCCTGGTTTTCAATGCTGTTGGAGGTGGTACTGGCTCTGGACTTGGGTCACTTCTC
>NW_006262201.1:34977752-35028460 GCF_000493195.1 Citrus x clementina | reverse complement strand
AAAAAAAAGAATATATAAGGCTTTTAAAGCTGACTGTGTATTTTGCTCTGCTCTTGTCAAATGACTCTTGTTGTTAATGGGTGGTCTATTTTGGCATGTGTTTTTCAGGTGATCTCATCCCTCACTGCCTCTTTGAGGTTTGATGGAGCTCTGAATGTGGATGTGACTGAGTTCCAGACCAATTTGGTTCCCTATCCAAGGATCCATTTCATGCTCTCCTCTTATGCCCCAGTTATCTCTGCAGAGAAGGCATTCCATGAGCAACTTTCAGTTGCTGAGATCACCAACAGTGCTTTTGAGCCATCATCCATGATGGCCAAATGTGACCCTCGTCATGGCAAGTATATGGCCTGCTGTTTGATGTATCGTGGTGATGTTGTGCCTAAGGATGTGAATGCAGCTGTGGCCACCATCAAGACCAAGCGCACAATTCAGTTTGTTGACTGGTGCCCTACTGGATTCAAGTGTGGTATCAACTATCAGCCACCAACTGTGGTCCCTGGCGGTGACCTTGCCAAGGTGCAGAGGGCTGTCTGCATGATTTCCAACTCCACCAGCGTTGCTGAAGTGTTTTCTCGCATTGATCACAAGTTTGACCTAATGTATGCCAAGCGTGCTTTTGTGCACTGGTATGTTGGTGAGGGAATGGAGGAAGGAGAGTTCTCTGAGGCCCGTGAGGATCTTGCTGCCCTGGAGAAGGATTATGAAGAGGTTGGTGCAGAATCTGCTGAGGGGGAGGATGGCGACGAAGGAGATGAATATTAATTGTGTTTGTGCACTGATAAGGGATGTGCCATCTTTCCTTTCTTATGTTGTTCTGGATGATGTTGTCCAATAATGTTGGGGGTGTTCTAAGTGCCTTTGCACTGACATTTTAATTGATTTCTTAAGACTTGGTTGATTATGGTATCGGTAACCGTGGCCCATGGCTCTTGCTTATAAAATTGCTTTTTAGAAAAAAGTTTCCAGGCTGTTTGGTGTTATTATGGATAATCAACTTTTTGAAAAGAATTTCATCTTTTTAGACGTTCTGGCACGTACTCAAAGAGCAACTTTTTGTTGTATTGAAAAAATTTGTCTGGTGCCCTGGCTATAACATTTATGCTGACAGGTGCTACCGTGAAGAAGATCGACCCTGTTTTATACAAATTCTCACACTAAAGAACAGTGTGATAAGTTAAATAATCGCGCAAGATATAATTGAAACGAGAATATGGTACGACATAATTAAATTCTAAAACCCACGGGCTCGAGTTTCTAGCAGGCATTTTGGAGGGGCGGCTATTCACCAAAATGTCGACTGGAAATTTATCAATAGAAATGTCAGTTAATTAACCCGAAACCTAATTTACATTCATTATTAACTTGAAAAATATGATCTTATTTGAATATGATGATCTTATTTGCCTTCATATTCAGATCTGTAAAAGTGTCTGTTATTTCCCAGATATTTCCACCCAAAGAAATGTTCTGTATACGGGCTGTGCAAGGCATCACTGTAAATTTGTCAAGGCATTGAAAACCAGGACATAAATTCCCTCAATTGTTAACTTTAACATCGGCCCAGCTTCTCGACAAGGCGATTCTCTATTTCCAATCTCTTCTTCATCATCACAGCATATTTAGACACCAATTGTTGGTCTCCAGCAGTCACAGCAAGCTTGCAACTCAGAGATGTCTTTTCTAATTTGTCCTTGTACATGTTTGAGATTGGCACAAAGCTTCCCTTTTTGCTGCACAAGTAACCATGGGCTGCTCTCAATGCAGCTCCCAAGGAAGCCGAATCTGTAAAGCAAGCAGCAAAATCGTAAAACAAGGCAAGGATACAACTATTAGAATATGCACGCTAGCTTGGAAGGCTGTACAGGCAACACTATTTTGGGCAGGAATACTCCAAAGTTCAGAATGCTGTCTTTAACAATGATTGAAGCATTTTTCAGTTTTTTTTTTCCTATTTTGTAAAATTATAACACGGGACCAATTCAAGCTGAGTTAGGTTGGATTCAGTTTTAATCCAGACTGAAAGTCTATGCAAGTGATACTCAACGGTAAATCTAATAACTGCTTACCAGGTCTCTGGACTGTATAGATATCACAGCCGTATATAGATGCCAAACAGCTCAGAATAGTCTGATTTGCTGATGCACCACCAGTAGCTATGATTCTTCTGGGTGGAGAAGGCAAACCAAATCTTTCAGCATGACCTCGCATAGAGAGAAATTGGCCCTCAACCAATGCCCGGACCTGCAAATGAACATCTCAATTTCTTGAGAAACATTTTATGAGAACTGATTAACCTACATAAACAATTTGTGAAAGATTGATTGCAACCTCAGAAGGAGGATCAAATTCCTTCACTTCAACTTCATTTACACCATCAAGAGTTTCTCCCTCGAAATTCTCGAGAATATAGCGATGAAAGCCAACTGAATGTACAGTACTGTTAGTTTATTGTCTGATGCATGGGTTTGGAATATACAAAAGTGAATTATGCTGATGAAAGAATTTATAGGGCTGACAATGCAAAATACTTTGCTTTACATAGTAGATACCAATAGAGGCCTTCTATTCCTTGGACAAAAAGCCACAAAGGAAAAACATACTCTACGCAGTGTATCACCTCAAGGAAAGGGAAAATAATGAAATAACACACCTGGGAGGGGAGGAAGAATTTCATGCTCTTTGTAGTAGAAACCCATTTTTCCACCTATTACAGAACTTGGAATGAGTTAAACAGATAAACAGCAAATACGTGCGTGCAGAAATTGAAAGAATGCAACTGGCATACCATTTAGAGGTGGTGTTTGTTGCAGATATTTATTGAAAACATCCCAAGATTTCTCCGCACAGTGATTACGCACATCTGGAATGAAAATTGTGATCAAAGTGGGGAAATACTATTTGGCTTCATTAAAATGCATAAGAAATAAGGACCAGCTGTACCTTCGCGAGTTAGAGAAGCATTTTTATACACCAGCATTATCATATAGCCTTTTGTGTCCACAGGATTAGGAAATACATGACCTTCTAATCTTGGTTCAGGATCATCAGTGATTCCAAAGACCTGCAACACCCACAATAAGGTTCAATGTGGAATAAACTCATCCAACTTAAAAAAAAAAAGTGAGACTCAGAATAACGAAACTAATAATTAAAATTAGAACGACAATTATGGATATGAAATTGTGATACCCATATCCACCAAGTCAGGTTACTAGAAATCTTAACCTATCATGGAGACTTTGCCAGAAATTGATATACCAACATAATATTGGAAGACAGATGAATAGATGATGGTTATATCTAGGTGGTCCACATCTTTTAAAAATTATTCATGTAGAAACCATTTCCAGCACTTTTACTTTCACATGCATTTCTCAAACAAAAGATTATAAATAAATAAATCTTAGTAAATCCAATATCAAGGCATGGAGCTGAACCCATGATCTAGAAAATAAGACAATCACATTTCAAGGGATTATGATGAAGGCCAGATAAATTCTTACAGTGTCACTGGTGCCGAGACTAATTGCCAGATCCCCAGAAGTGCTGAGTGTCAAACCTGCCAGTATAAAAAGCTTTTAATTGATGAAAAATCAAAACACAGAACCATTGAAACTTGAGGAAGAAGAGGATGAACAAGATAGTGAAGGAAAAAAAAGTTTCACTTTCGAAATTTTTGAACATAATAGCAGGCACTTGGGGGTTTAAGAAGAGGATGAACAAGATAGTGAGGGAAAAAAAAGTTTCACTTTTGAAATTTTTGAACATAATAGCAGGCACTTGGGGGTTTAAGAAGAGGATGAACAAGATTTGCTTTACATTCATGTTTCACTTTTAGCTTTTCCTACATTAACATAACATAATCCAAATTGAGAGCTATTAATAAACTTGCAATGGACTGACATATAAACATTGATTGTTTAGTTTTCTCTCAATCGCTAAGTGATGCAGGTAATACTCAATGAAATACAATCATTAGTTATTACTCATCATACATTCACTGCTCGATATATCTCCATTATATAATAAAGTAACATCTGATTATATTCTGAGCAGAAATTGCATAAAGCCAAGGTAGTGATCATGAAAGAAAATGAGCAAAGATGTCATGTAGCAACAGCAACAGCAATAATAAAAGTTGGCATGTTACCAAGAGAATCAGTCATAATTGAAGTAATGGCATGACATCAGGGATAAGTGATGAAGAATTAGCTAAACAATATGGCAGAGGATCTAACCGGCCAAACTGTTGGGGTTGTCTCCTGACCACTGAACAACCAAACAATTCTTATTGAAATGAAACCTGCAAGGGCGTTAATGAATGTTCAGTCCACCAATTAACATATTTGGGACAGAAGATGTCACATATAGATATGACTAAAGCCAATAAATTGAACAATTAACGTATTTGGGATGGAAGATATCACATATAGATATGACTAAAGCCAATAAATTGAACAATTAACGTATTTGGGATGGAAGATACCACATATAGATATGACTAAAGCCAATAAATATGAACCTAGACATTAGTAGGACAACTAGTATCAAAGCACACAGACACTCATGTAACACCATTTCATTTTATGTTAGACTCAAAATTTACCAAATTTTTTTGTCACAAAATCATGATCCACAGCCATAAGAAATCTGGAAATTGCTTGGAGCACGGAAGATGTTGAGCCATTTTAGTAAGAGCATTGCCAGACATCCCAAAATTTCATCCCAAATGATGTGTCATTCATCAAGTGGATGTGAGATAATGTAATTAGTTCACTTGAAACTTCTGAAAAATTATCAATCACTTAATGAATGACACATCACATGCCACATCATTTGAGATGAAATTTGGTCTATCATTACACTTTTAGTAATGACCGAGAATACACTCACTGGTTGAGATTTCTGTGTCTTGGAGTTTATTACAGTATAAATTTTTTGCTGGGTTGTTTATTGGATTTTATTAAAGGTTATAAATGCATCAAAACAATCAAACATTATCATACCGCCTTAGGCTGATTACCACACAACAAAAACACATCCACTTCCTATTTCAGTTATCTCCTATCGATTTTACAATGCCTTGAGCAAATCATAAATTAAATTGGAAAATGTGATAAGATTTCTTAAAAGAGAAGATATTTTCTCTCAGAAGAACATGAACGGCAAAGTGAATAGACATACATACTAACCTCTCCACAAAGTAGGGAGCAATGCAACCTGCAACAGCATGAGCAGGGGCTAGCTTTCCAAGTTTTTCCTCTAAAGATGGTGCTGTAGCCTATAAGATATAGCAAGATTCATCAAACTTGCACTAAAAATTAATGGATTCATAAAGAAGTCACATAACATTAAACTTATATAGTCATGCAAACAGACCTCTAAAACTATTTTAGACCAGACTCTTTGTCTGATATCCATCAAGTTCATCCCTGCTGCATCAGTTTCATCAATACAGGCATATGCCCCAATCAGAAGAGACGCCATGAAAGAGCTAACAACGGAAATCCTCTCAGTATCGTCATAAACTCCTGGCTGTGTTTGAAATAACTTCCTAATCTGGGGTCCGGTGAATCTTTCATAACCACGTGATCCTGTAAGTTTAGACAACTCCAATGCACCACCAACAGCCTTCTCTATCTCCCTACATTGAGCTGTGGTGCTGCTATCCATCCACACCGGAGATTCCTTAGTTGAAAAGGCATCGCCCAATTGATCAACCAACGGCTTCTTTGGATCTAAAGATGACAAAATAGCAGCACTGCCTTTCTTCCAATACACACTACCATGTTGCTGTCCGCTACCAGAAACAGCTGCAACTTTGGACAAATCCAAAGATTTGGAGAGTTTTTGAAGCATCAAATCCAAAGCCTCAATCCACATGCGGGTGGGAGAAACAATTCTGCCATTATTCGAAGGGTCTCGGTATACCCCATCTTTGGTCTTGTAATGGGGCAATTCAGAGTCAAACTGTAGTTGCTCGGAAGCGACGGTGTTGAGATTTGAGTCCAAAACAGTTGCCTTCAATGACCTTTAAAAAGTTTCAAAAATCAATAATAATTTCAGATTATGCCCAAAAGAAAAAAAAAAAAAGCAATGCAGATCAGAATTCTTAAGGGAAATAATCCACAATTGGTGATAGAGGTGAAAGTCACAGTCTATAAGACAACAAATTATACAAGAGAAACAAAAATCAATAATTATGAATGGAAATCAGGCAAAATCAAATGGACAATAACTAAAGAAAGGGAAAGGAGAGACATACTGAGTAGAGCTGTCAAATCCGAGAAAAAGGGAGTCCTTTGGAAGGGAATAATCCTCCATTTGTTTTATGCTTTTGTGTTCAATTTTGGCGAGGAGCAGAGCTCAGTCTTTTGTTTGTTGCTGATTATATGTGCAGTTGTTATTTGAAAAGGAAAATTCTATTCATTTATTTATTTTAGGATCACGGATAAGGACAAGTGACTCGAATAGATAAAGAGTTTTAATTTAATTTAATTTAAATCCATTTATTGTTGCCGAATCCAAATAGATTGTTTTACCTTCCTCGTCCACGTGTTTCTATTTCAGTAACTGACTGCTTGCGAACTTCTCGGCTGCGGCATCTTCTTTTCCCAGCAAAACGTGAATCAACAGTAAGTTCGTTTTGTTGTACATTAAGAGAACCTCATCTAATTGATGGAGTATATAATCCAATCCTAGTTTTATTATTTATCAAAATTAAGATATTCATCTTATCCCCAAAGAAAAAAAATAAAATAAAGATATTCAGATATTGACATCAATATATATCTGGAAGTGTGATATGAGGATGATAACAAAACTGAATGTAAATTTATTATCCTTTTACCTTATCATACATTCTTTGAAATCTCACCAAATACCTTTACCAGTATTATCGACATAAGTGAAAAGCATAACATATTCAATACTTCCAAGCTTCCAAGCCATACTGTTAAAGCAAATCATGTATTAGCTGACAAAGCTTAATTTAAGTAAATAGTCAAATTATGTTACCACTAGCCTCGAGATGTTTATCCAAACAACACATATGATGACCAATTAGATGTTTATCCACGTTTATTCTTAATCTTCACGTTACAGCGGAATAAATGTTTTCAAAGCAATTAGGCACCGTGCAATAGACAGACACTTAAAAATTTAATTTAATTAGGGCATGCATTCCGCTATCCCATATAATCCAATAATTAAAATCTAAAATTAGAAAATAAAAAATCAATCAATTACAGTCGTTCATACAGAACTGAAAGCACAGCCCTTCCACTTCTCCAGTTAGGCACGTTTGAAACAAGCCCTGATGAGATAATCAGAGTGGAAAGATAATGAAGAACAAAATTTAAGGCAATGACAATAAACAATAAACAATAAACAAAACAATATTATGTACTGCATTTTGTGACTGAACCTATCTCCAACTTCCCAGCTTGTTTGAAGTACATGATCTTTGACGGAATCAGCGGAAGAGATCACAAGCGTGATCAAGAATAATATTTACCTAAGCGACTATAACAATTACATTGAATACTTTCCTTTAAACCTCCTGCCCCATAAGCAAAAATATCTATCTTAAATGGGGTAATTTGAACCCCTAACCCCATTTCCAATTCTATTACGAGAGACTTGCTATATTTACTAAATTAAGCACAAACTATCTAAAAAAAGATATCATTAAACAATTTAGAAGTAGTCTATGTCTCCATTCTACTTTGTGACCGACTATCTACCAGTGACTTTGTTCACTGGAATAATTCTGGGAAAGACCACATTATGAATTTTGCAAAAGTGTCAGACTCCAAAAACTCGATATGAGCAGCCCTTCCGATAATTGTGTTAAGGTTCTTTCCATAGGAGGAGGTATCAAAGTTGACATCACAGCGCATAAAAACCCGCTGCTCGGAGGAAGGGGCCCGTATCTGGTCCAAGCAATTGTTCAGCATCTCCAGAAATACTTTGCCCTTTTTTGAGTAGTCCCAAGATGCTGCCTGGCACAGTTCAATTCTGGCCGAATGATAAGGAACATAACCATCCTGAGACACCCATAATCAGCAAATAATAGCACTGAAGTTAGCGGGAAAAGGCTGATACCAACAGTTAAAAAATGCAAATTCATGTCTGATCAACCAAAGACAGGATACAGGAATCATGTTAATTTTGAAACAAATCAATGAAGGAACAAAACTTCCTTTCTTTCACAAACATCGTATGACCACATATACATGTAATGGAACTGGATCAATAGTTTAATGAATCTGAACGAAACTTTTAATTGCAACATGCCTTAAACTTAGTTGGGTGCTACAACACAAAATGTTGAGAGGATGAGAAACATCACCACCCAATCCTTCATCTCCGAACATAAATTGGGGCTCTTTAAAACAGAAAAATAGGCCACATTTGTCTAATCCCAGATTACAATATAGATACCCATATTTTTGGAACAGGAGATATAAGTAGGCAAATCAGTATTGATAAGGGAATATTGATTCAATAAAACTTGTGAATAGCTAGTAGTCAAGACTGTCTTGTCAAATAATATTTACTCCTACGATCAGCAACAGTTTAAAAAAAAAAAGGAAAATTTCTTAATGAAATGCTCATAACAATTTCTGAATGAAAACTTATTTTCAGATATAGCATGCAAAGATAGAGTAATACCTGTGGGGAAGATAGCAGAATTATATGCCTAAAATTCTCCAGTGTCTTCTGCTGAAAGAAGAAACATAACTATTTTAGAGCTTCAGCAAACAATAAAAAGTGATAAAGATTCTGACAAAAAGAAAATGTCCCCTTGTTACAAGATCAATAGTACATTTAAGTACCTGAGAAAGTTTGTAAAAAAATGTTTTCTTGAGATCTGGATCATCTGTGAAAGTGAGCTGATGAATGCACACTGTACTCTTCAACTTCTTCAGAAGCCACATCCCAGAGTTGAATAAAGAGTTTGAACTGTAAAGATACCCCAAATGTGGACCAGATACCGAAACATATGTATTCAGGTATCGTAGGTATGGTTCCATAATACTCTCTGCAAAAGTAGACCACATACCAGCACCACATGAAAAACTAATCGGTAAAATAAGTAAAGCATCCGAGCCATGACCATGTACCTGCTAATGCTGCCCTTATAATGATATTTCCTATAGAATGGCCAACAAAACTGAGCTTGATGTTTCTCAGGCCAACAGTTCGAGACACTTTATCCATTTTCTTTTTAACAAAAGAAATCACTTCATGAGCCAGCCGAAATCCCATTTCTCTGAAGTCTCCAGATGTTTTTTCTTCATTCCCCTCTGACATGAGAAAATCTATCTTTGGATCTATTAAAAGCCATTGATTCCGAATAAGCCGCAAATCCAGATGATGCCCCTATTATGTTTCAATACCAGCATGTAAAGTTAATCTACTAATATATGGCATGAATGATACCAAATAAAGGCAACATATGCTTTGCAATAAAGAAGACATCATTACAAGTTACGGGACAACAATCCCTAATACGGCGTTCTATCTACTGTATTTATGAGGATGGGGAACATAAAATAGTGTTACAAATATATATATGCCGAGAATAAGCCAAAAGTAATAACCAACAACTCAATTGACTAACGTTGTACTTTCTAAATGGAAATGAGTAATTGGTATTGCAATTACAAACTCAAGATTATGAGAATGCTTAAAAATGAAAATACAAATTAATACCCAAAGAGACAAAGCAACACTATCTACCAATCTAAGAGAAGCAATAAATAGTAAGCTTGCCTGAAACCCATGCACAAAGACAACAATCTTCAATTCACGACCCTTTTGTGGCTGGCTAGTACCACATGGCTTTTTTCCAGCTTCAGAGCTACGTCCTGTTTGTGAACCAAGCTTATCTATCACATCAACATTTCTAAAGTAGGAATTTTCACTAAATGTACGACGTGGAGCATTCATGACTCGTTCCACGATTACAATAGGAATTCGGGAAGGGTCTCCAAATATATACATGTCTTGAATAAATCGATTGTTGATCTGCACGGATGTCAAATTCTCCTGTAAAACTCCAACTTACAAGGAAAATAGTGGCAAAAAGCATTCCAAGTAAGAACTATCACACACCTTCATTTGAGCAATGCTTCGACGATGAAGCTCTGCACGCGTAGCTGCGATCTGGGCAGGCTGTGCAAGAAGCAAGAAAATTCCGGATTCAATGACTCATTAGTAAAAAGTTTATTTGTGGATGTCAATGAAAGACAAGCTAGAGACAACATAAAACACGTATAACACAAGCATTTACATCATCATTCAATTTCAACAAACTTGAAACTCTTTTGTGCACGCCATTCTTCGAGGGCTCATCAATACCACTATTCAGATAATGATGAGGCATCTCAACCTTAGAGTACACCATCCATATTGACCATTCAGCTCTCCGATCCTTAGCCCATGTATCACGCAAATATTTCAGTATCTTTCTATTGTTAGCCCTGGAATGAAGTTGTACATCAACATAGATACATGCTCACAAAAATGGTAATAACAACTATAGAAATAAGACTCTTCCTCTATTTAGTTATAGCTAGAAACAATAATAAAATCAACCACATTCTCTTCTGAATTTAGAATGGATGTCTGAATACAATGGTAATGACGAGAAGTAAAAGCGAACCTGTGGAAATTCAGAAAATTATTCCACAAATAGAACACTTGATCACCCAAAAAGTCAAAAACATTCAATAAATCATCATCCGATAAGGTGTGAAGCAATCCACTTTGAAGCTCCAGAGTAGCAGTTGCTTTCTGTTTATGAACATGACAAATTGCTGGTAAATAATAGACCATAAAACTTCAGAGATTGCAAACTGAATGTTGATAAACTACTGAACAAATAAAGCAATGACCTCAAAATCATTTTGTGGCAATTCTTCTGAAACGTCACCTACTACAGTTCCGATATTTGCTTTCAAGATAGGATGAAACAGATTTATACCATCCATTCTGGATGCAAACTCAGTCATATCAATAGCTCCGTTAATTCCTTCACTAAGTTTTTGAAGATCTTCAAGCAATGTGTTAAAAGAATCCACTAGTGCTTTAACAAGCATGTGAGGTTTCACAACTACAGAAGCCACTTGACCCAATGCCTGGTCAATCTCAAAAAACGGGCAGTTAATTGATGGAAAAATGATAATTTTTTAAGGAAATATTGGCAAAACTAGCTAAAAGTATCTTAATATGTGACAATCACTGGGTTCAAGAATGATTGAATGAATCAGCACTAAATAAAGGAACCAGAACTCAGGAAGATATTCACTACTCATATTATATATGGAGATAAAGATAACATTCGTCCAAACAGGATCCATTAGCAAGAGTATATTGAAGATAATCTAATTAGTGATTGAACTCTTAAGTAAAATTAAAAAAAAAACTTAAGGAACAATCAAACAAAGATTTTCTAAACAAACCTGAATACCAGCAAAAATAGAACATCAACACAAGCTTGGGTTAATTACATCTTATAAACATGATAGATACATGCTCGAGTGTGCATGAACATGCATATACAAACAGATAAATGAATGTTACCACCACTATTAGAATGTAACAAAATAAATTTTTTAATCATGGAACAGTAAACTGCAAGCGATTCAAGTCTATTGAAGAAGCAAAGAAGTAAGCACACATATATTGACATAATTATGAAGTTGAAGAAGTAAAAAAGATCACGCTTGACTAAAATTTTATTACAGATTATTATATGCAAGCATTCAATGCGTAAAAACATACTCGACTAGATCCATCAGTACTTCCACCAGCAATAGCTTTGCTGCCAGAATGGCTGAAATAATACAATTGACCAAAATATTGCACAAATGATTAGTTTGAAAACAATTAAAAATTAAATAAAAAGACAAAGAGAGAGGTTACAACATAGGTGTGATTATGACCAGCATGTCTATAATAGGAACTAGAATCTGCGACAGACCTGGGTACCTTCGATGAGGGTGTGTGAGAACCAGCTTTCAATAGACTGACATGAATGCTAACATCAACAAGCACGACATGGAATGCATCAAAATGAACAGGGCAATATGAATGCAGTCCTAGAAGAGCTTTAGGAGGAATCCGAAATTCATGGACTGCAGCAGGAGAAGAATGCAAAGAAGCTTGCAACTCAGACCTGCAATCAGTGTTTCACATTTGAAACTATCAAACATCCAAGAGAAGAACATTAGACTCAATTTAGCATCAATTAGATGTGCAGCTATCAGAATGAGGTCCCACCAACTCACCCATACTCTGTGATTGGGGCATGCATAAGCTCAAACTTCAAAATAACAGCAGAAGTAGGTAGACCCTGTAAATGAAATGTTACATCGATACCCAAGATATGATATCATAAATACTAAATTCCAATGGTCAAAAGGAACATATTGCTATTTAAAACCAATTATAACTGCATGAACATTTCATAGTAGTCTTCCTTCCTAAATTCTGAATAGAATTATTCAACTTGTAAACTTGCAACAAATCAAATGATTCTAATGTTATTGCCCAACTAAAATTTAATAAGCTTCATTACCGTTGCTCAACATTTGCATCCCCCACCCATAAGGAATAAAATATGCATCGTCTTTCCAATGATGATATGAAAGGCCTCATCTCAAGATGTAACAAGCCAATTGATGATATCCTTCCCAAGAGGGGAGCTATTACCTAAGAGATCTTCCATAGAGATTATAGTCTACGGTGAATTCTATTTCCTGCTTTGTTTTTGTTGAGATCTTTATTATTCTTGTCCTTAATTGTTTGATTTGAACTGCTTTTATTCAATAGACAATCTCCTCATCCATTATTTCTTGCAGGTTTTCCCATTCTCTTTCTTTTTCAAAAACAAAAAAACAAAAAAGGGGTGTTTATATCTCAGTGAGAGAGGGAAAAGGAGAGACTGCTACCTCATATTTACCAGGAGATAGAGTGAATGAAATCAGGATAGATAAAAGAATATCCTGTCTTGCATATTTGATCCGGAAAGGCTGAGTTGAAAAGCTATTGTCCCTATCATCAATCCTCCATACTCCATATATATCATCATAACCGAGCTCAGGTGCTGCAACTCAAACAGATGCCACTATGTTTTAGATTTTAGCTCTCATTTGACTATATAGAAGCAAAGCTCAATGACAAACCAACAAGAATGAGAAGAATATCAAAACCATCAATAATTGCACAGACATCTGGAAGAACTAAAAATTTTCAGGATTTCGCAGGTTTAACTGAGAATCTAGATTGTGAAGTACAGTGTAAATTTAACCATATTACCAGATTAAGTTCATAAAAAAGATATCCTTGTTTTGTCTTTTAAGTTTAGGAAATCTTATCAAGAACCCTTTGGGAAAGCACCAAGAATATGCCAACACCTTAAAATTATCACTATCTCTATTCCCTTTGTAGGAAAAATAGTATATGAGTAAATAAAGATAAGTATGAATAAAACCAATATGAGTTTAACGGAATTACCTTCATATTGAACAACTCTTGTCGGAGTTCCCAAGATATCACTGTCCTCATATCTCATGCTAATCTTAATTTGATACCATCTAAACAAATCACAAATGCAGCCAGCAGAAAGATTCATTAAAAAGTCAGCAAAAAAGTTTGCAGTCAGTGAATGGTTAGAAATATACTTACCCTTGCTGGAAAAGGTCAAGGTTATGAAACCGGTGAATGTAAACACCAATCTCTTGAACAGTCTTGAACATGACCACCAGCTTAAGCTTAGCTCCTACCAACTTCTCATGTCAAGAATTATTTTCAGGTTCACTTCTATGGTTAAGACCAATTAATCATGGTAAACGCCAAAACATTTGAAAACTCGCCTCCTTACTTATTCAAATTAAAATAATCAATTCAACACCAAGTTCTCAACATAGCAACCCACAGAAACACACTCTTTCCTTCTCCTTCTAAATATCAAACCCTATACGAACATTCACAATCTGCAATTCTCCTGCTAGAAGAGGTAGTCATAAAATAAAGCTGCCTACTGCTGTTGAGAGTAAAAATGCAACATTCAAAAATTAGTCGAACTTCACATGCGCTGAGGAAATATCTAAAAGAAACCAAAGAATTTGTTGAAACTAGTAGCTACCATTTTTTTTCTTTAAGTGTCATTTTCAGCGTAAATATTATAAAAACACGATTATAATACTAACAACTTGCCATTTCAATTTTCATCAAATCTTGCCATATTCAGAAGACAACAAATGGGGCGACGCAGCTAAATTGGACATTAAATGAAATAATTATTCACCAAAAGTATGTCAAAGCTGACTCGCTACAATTAACGGGAGTAGCAAATAGAAATTTATTTAAACGACATTGCATTTGATTCGAATTTCAACAACGATAGCAATAAATGAGAATATATACAATGTAAATGACATAAAAGTGACGGAAGAAAGAAAAGAAGAAGAAAAAGAACAAACCTCAGTTTCAGATCGGCAGAAGTAGAGGACTCAGAATTAGAAACAGTGTTAGGGTTTCATAATTCATAATTATTAGCTTGGTTGGTGTGTTGAGAGGAAGAGGAATGAAAGATCTCGGCGTCGTGAATTGCGCAATTCGGATTTACGTTTGTTTCCATTAATGCAATTGTCGTAAGTCCTCAAAAAAAAAAAATTTGTCGTAAGTCATTGATGGTTGGAATTACGATAATGTCCTTCTTTTTCGCTTTCCACGAAGATGTTGAGGCGTTCAGCTTGCTGATGTCCGTTTAGTTTTTGACGTTGGAAAGTTCAGTTTTGCGGTTTGCGCCAAAAATACATAGCGGATCTTAACGCCTGATGTTCCCGCCCGTTTGGTCTATTATGGGCTTGTTGAAGGCCGGATATGTCAAAGAATGGACCGGACCGTCCGTTTGGCCCAGTCATGCTCTTTGGGATTGCGATGGGCTATAATTTGATAAAACCCCCCAACTCCAAATACGGAACTGACGATGATGAATAAATGAAGAATTAAATTACTTATCAGATTTATTTTTTGGGTTATTTCCACCGAACCCTCAAATGTTTTGACATTTTCCACCGCGCATCCAATTATTTCAACAATTTTCACCCCACACCTAATTCTATTAATTTGACCGTTATTTTTAACGGAGCTATTTGAAATTTAATTAAATATCTAAAATACCCCTTATCTTGAATTAGAAAATAATTAAATGAGATAAAATACTAATCCAATAATTAATATTTACATTAAAAATTCTTAATTAAAGATAATGAATAATAATCACATTAATTAACTTATCAAATAAATTTAATTTGTCGTTATCAAATAATATTTAGGGCATAAAATTCTAAAATTTCCCTTTGACTATTAGAATAAACGGTCAAATTAACGGATTTTGGTGCGTGGTGGAAATTATTGAACAATTGGGGACGTAGTGGAAAATATTGAAACATTTGGGGGCAAGGCGGAATTAACCCTTATTTTTATTTTAATTTTAGAAGGTAGAAACACTATTTACCCTTAAATGCTGAAAAGCTAAATTCAATAGCTACAAAACTAGAAACAAAGATCTTTTCATTAATGATTTTGAAATACAGATTAATCGGGTGGTCCAAACCTCTAGGAAATAAAAGGGGTTTATCCTAATACACAATGTATTAGTTAATTTTGTTGGTGAATTATGAGAATATGGAGGCAAAGAACAATGAAATTTCTTAGGATTTGAGACGTGTTTACACACTTTCCTTTAAGGTTTTATTTGCCCTCACCAATCTTGGTTTGCTATAGAGTTTTAATGGCAAATTACCCCCAAGATATATCAAATCCTGAATACAATCTTTAGCAAATAAGATTGTATTTCCAGAACAAGCATGAAATCTTTAAAATCTGATTTCTAATCTTATTGTATGTCTTTCTTTTTATTAATAAGATGTTTATTTGAAAGAATACAACTATTAGAAATGGTACTTCTTCGAAAAAACTCTTTTGGTTTGAAAATGCATCGATTTACAATTGAAATCTTTTCAATCTTACTAACCGTTTTCCAATTGACAACTTTCTGGAAATAAACGGTTAGCTTTTTTCTCAATAAACGGTGAGCCGTTTATTCTAGGACATAAAACATGCTCTCTGGACTTAAACGGTAAGCCGTTTTCACCATAAACGGTGAGCCGTTTATTCCAGAACAAAAAACATGTTCTCTGGACTTAAACGGTTAGCCGTTTTCTCAATAAACGGCAACCCGTTTTCGTCCAGAATATCAAACCAAACAAACTTGAAAGATGTTACAATCTCTCTTACAATCCCCACTAGATTGTAATATTTTTCAGATTTATTAATGATAAACTTATACATACAAAAGGTATCTTTCGATTTTAACCTTTAATTAGTGAGTGTATTTCAAAGCATTTACAAGACAATAGTGTGCTAAGCATTAAACTTTGTCTCTTAAGTAAATACCGGAGATACATCACATATAAGCTATCCCAGATTTCAAAGTTGTGTTCCAATAGTTAGCACTATTCCGGCCTTGTGCTCTATCTTGGATTCATGAACATTTACAAGATTAAACCATGACCTTGTTAGAAACGACATCATTTCTTATGTTCACTTAGGTGAAGTTTCAAATCATGTCTTTAGCTACTAAAAGACTTGAACTTCATTAAGAGTAAATACTCAACCTCAACCTCGTAGCTATTTGCACCGAATATCTCGAATGGGATTATTTATTACTCGGTGTCAAACCAGTCACATAACAACAACTTGTTATTACCCATTTAACTATGGAGTAGCGGTATAACTACTACATAGTTGGGTTACCGTCGTTGGTGACTTTATTATATAAAGGTTTCAATCTCATTCCATAAGATGTATCCTTAACTAAGTCTCTTGAAAGACCTTTTGTTAAAGGATCTGCTAGGTTCTTATTAGTCCTAACATAAACAATATTAATAACACCATCTGCTATTAATTGTTTCACATATTCATGTCTTAAGCTAATATGTCTAGACTTTCCATTATACACTTTATTATAAGCTCTAGACAATGTAGCTTCACTGTCGTAGTACAAAGAAATAGATGGCATCGGTTGTGGCCACAACATTATATCAAACAACAAATTTCTCAGCCATTCTGTTTCTTTGCCTGCAGATGCAAGTGCTATAAACTCACTTTCCATTGTTGAATGAGTTATGCACGTTTGTTTCTTTGAAGCCCAAGAAACCGCTCCTCCAGCAATTGTAAAAATCCAACCAGAAGTGGATTTATTGTCTCTTGTATTGGTTACCCAACTAGCATCTGAATATCCTTCCAGTACTTCAGGATAATCATTATAAAACAAACCCAAATTAACGGTCCTTTTAAGATAACCAAGTATCCTACCAATTGCTTTCCAGTGTTCAACACTAGGGTTACTCGTGAATCTTGACATTTTGCAAACTGCAAATGCTATATCAGGCCTCGTATAATGCATAGCATACATCAAGCTACCAATTGCACTAGCATATTCTAGTTGAGCTACTATTCGGCCTGAATTCTCTAGTAATTTAATACTAGAATCATATGGGGTATTAGCTTCTTTAAATTTCAAATAATTGAATTTAAGAAGCACTTTCTCTATATAATGAGATTGACACAACGAGTAACCCCCACTATGTTTATTCACTTTGATACCTAAGATAGTATCTACTTCACCAAGATCTTTCATCTTAAATTGTGAAGTTAAATACTTCTTTGTATCATCTACTCCTTGCATATTTGTTCCAAAGATAAGCAAGTCATCAACATACAAGCATATAATCACACCAAAATCATTCGTATATTTAAAATATACACATTTATCAGCATTATTATGCTTAAAATCATGTGATAAAATTACCGAATCAAACTTCTCATGCCATTATTTTGGTGCTTGCTTTAAGCCATAAAGAGATTTGATTAACTTGCATACCTTTTTTTCATTTCCAAGCAAAACAAATCCCTCAGGTTGTTCCATATAGATTTCTTCATCAAGATCACCATTAAGAAAAGCTGTTTTAACATCCATTTGATGCACATATAAATTGTTCAATGAAGCAATTGCAAATAGCACTCTTATAGAAGTTAACCTAGCTACCGGAGCATATGTATCGAAATAGTCAATACAATTTCTTTGCTTAAACCCTTTGGCTACTAATCTAGCCTTAAAAGTTTGCAAAGAACCATCATTATTGTACTTTCTTCTAAATACCCATTTGCTGCTAATTGGTTGAGATCCTGGAGGAAGATCAACCAAGACCCATGTTTGATTCGACATTATCGAATCCATTTCATCATTTACCGCCTCTCTCCAAAAAGAAGCGTCTCTAGAAGACATAGCCTCGCTAAATGTCTTTGGATCTTTTTCAATATTTAACAACAATGGTACTTTGTTACGTACATTCTTTATATCCCCTTCAACCAAGAAGAGTAGTGCTTGTGATGAAATAAAATCCGGAGCTAAACTTTTTTCTTTCTTTTCACGTTGATATTATTATTATTAATGCTGAGTTTGTACATTCCATCACAAGAATACCCTTTCCCAACAAATAATCCATTCTTTGACACAATACAAGTATTACCCTCAAGCACAATCTTAAGCCCATGCTTACACATACAACTAGCAGAAATAAGATTCTTCCTAACGGAAGGTACATGAAAGACATTATACAATGTGACTTTCTTTCCAGAAGTGAAGTTGATCTCAACTACTCATTTTCCTGCTACTATGGCTGCATTATTGTTCCCCATGAGAACCATTTGTCCTTCCGTTTCTTCTTTGTATGATAAGAAAAATTTCTTATCATTACAAACATGAATTGTTGCACCCGAATCGAGCCACCAATCATAGGACTTAGTTTCAGCCATATTGGTTTCAGTAATCATGCCAATTTGCATTTCAGAAACCATAGCACAAATCTGTTCAGATTTGTTTTCAATAACATTAGCTTTATGGGAATTCACTTCTTTCTTTTTCTTCTTGAATCTGCAATCACTTTGGCGATGGCCTTTCTTACCACAAAAGAAACAATTTCCAGAAAACTTTAAAATTCTTTGAGAATTTACTAGCTTCAACAACATTAACTTTAGTATAATCATGCTTATCCTTGGATTCACGAGACCTAGTCTCTTCTTCAATTACCAAGTGTTTTTGCAATTCTTCTAAAGTTATGTTCTCTTTACTATGAAGGAGTTTCTTTCTATAATCATTCCAACTTTGAGGCAATTTAGCAATAATAGCCCCAACTTGAAATGATTCAGAAATTTCAACTTTTAACTCTCGAAGCTTAGCAACAATAATTTGTAACTCATGTATTTGATCAAGAATGGATTTTGTGTCTACCATAATAAATTCAAAATATTTAGATACAAGGAATTTGTCAGTACCTTCTTTCTCCGTTTTGTATTTGTATTCAAGAGCATTCCAAATTTCCACCGGAGAAGTCATAGAATTGTAGAGATCATATAATCTGTCAGAAAGCGTATTGAGTATGTGACCCCGGCATATCAATTCATCATCTTCACGACGTTTCCTTGCAGCCTTAACAACTTCGGTATCATCTTCTCTTGGTTCTAGAAATGGTTCCAATTTCGGATCAAGAACATATGCCACTTTAAGAACAGTAAGGAGAAAGAACAATTTTTCCTTCCAACGAGTGAAATTAGTTCCATCAAAACGATCTAGATGGACACTAGGATTCAGAAATGATGTCAAACTCTTCTCAACCTCCATTTGCACAAAATTTAAAACCTTAAAGATTGTTGGTGAATTATGAGAATATAGAGGCAAAGAACAATGAAATTTCTTAGGATTTGAGACGTGTTTACACACTTTCCTTTAAGGTTTTATTTGCCCTCACCAATCTTGGTTTGCTATAGAGTTTTAATGGCAAATTACCCCCAAGATATATCAAATCCTGAATACAATCTTTAGCAAATAAGATTGTATTTCCAGAACAAGCATGAAATCTTCAAAATCTGATTTCTAATCTTATTGTATGTCTTTCTTTTTATTAATAAGATGTTTATTTGAAAGAATACAACAATTAGAAATGGTACTTCTTCGAAAAAACTCTTTTGGTTTGAAAATGCATCGATTTACAATTGAAATCTTTTCAATCTTGCTAACCGTTTTCCAATTGACAACTTTCTGGAAATAAACGGTTAGCCTTTTTCTCAATAAACGGTGAGCCGTTTATTCTAGGACATAAAACATGCTCTCTGGACTTAAACGGTAAGCCGTTTTCACCATAAACGGTGAGCCGTTTATTCCAGAACAAAAAACATGCTCTCTGGACTTAAACGGTTAGCCGTTTTCTCAATAAACGGCAACCCGTTTTCGTCCAGAATATCAAACCAAACAAACTTGAAAGATGTTACAATCTCTCTTACAAATTTATCCATCATTGTTCATAGTTTCATACAAAGAGCTTATGTGATATATAAGTATGGTTGTTGCACGTTGGGGATAAATTTGGAAAAGTGAAGGATAGAGCTAATTTTCGACGAAATCTTAGGGACACCCATGAAATACCCCTTTTATCTCAGGGACACCCATCATCATTTTGGGTGTACAGATATTAGTGCTCTTAGTTTTTTTCAAAAGATAATTTCCTATGAGAATTAATACAAAACAACTTCTCCACTTGAGTCACGGTCAATCATCTTGTTTTCACCAAACTTTTGCAAGAGTTCAATTCGAACCAATTGGGTAGTTCTCACCTAATCCAACTCAAATATGATTCAAACAAATAAATTTATATTTGAGGGGAGCTTGAGCTGGGATTGTGCTTAGGCATGTTTTTATGATGTTTGGGATATGTGGTTTAGCTGAGGTATTTAGGTGGTAAGCCAAAATAACATATATGAATTAATAAGTGGGGTATGTCAAGTACACTCACACGTAAAACACAATCTCAACCACGAATTGAAATTACAATAAAATAAATATAAATATAAATATAATGAATACACAATATTTAGGTGGTTTGGTCTTTTGCCTACATACATGAGAGTAAGTAATCACCCATTAACTATATAAATGAGAGGTTACATAGATTTTCCATTATACAGGATGAATAGAATAACTAGATAGCTATATAGAAGTGTTTGGTCTTGATAAAGATGAAGATGATTGTTTTAGGTAGATTTTGGGTGCGAAAAGTAAGAGTAGGGGTGGGCATTTCACCCGATCCGACCCGACCCGATAAATTTCGGGTTCGGGTCAGGATCAAAACCCGATCGGTTTGAAATTTACAAACCCGATCGGGTTGTGATTGGTTCGGGTCAAACCCAACCCGATCCTAATACTCGATCGGGTTCTTAAAAAAAAAAAAACGTACTGACCCGAATTGACCTGATTTCAACCGACCCGAACTGACCCTATTTCAACCGACCCGAATTAACCCGAATTGACCCGAACTGACCCAAATTGACCCGAACTAACCCAAATTGACCCGAACTCAATCCTACCCATTTTAAATCCAACCCTATCCAACCCGAACATAACCCGAATTAATGACCCGACCCGAACCGACCCGAACATATCCTTGTCTAACCCGAACAACCCGAACCCGACCCGAACCCGATTTTGCCCACCCCTAAGTAAGAGGAACACTTGGCTAAAATAATAAATTTATTTTCAAGATATAGGGTACCTCACTTAATCGCAGTGTGAGGATGACAGTAATGGAGTGAAAAAGCATGCAAGGACACCTTAGACTTGCAAAACAATGAAAAGAATGTTAGAGGTGAAGCCAGCGGTGGCCAGAGATCACACTTCGACACTCAAGTCAACCACTTTGATTATTTATGGTGTAGGAACTTGCAAGCTCTCTAAAATGGCAGGTGGAGATTGAATGAGACCTCAGTCTTTTTCGTGGAGTGTGTGTGTTTATTGTATATATGAGAAAAGAAGAATCTTAGTGTCTTTATATATAGAGTACCCTAATTGTCCTACCCTGTGGCACATTTATAGTGATGATTTTGCTATCATTTTCAAGATTCTCTTGTTCTTTCACCTTTATCATGATTTTTGCCTTGTTAAGAACATATTTTGGGAGTAAGAAGGACGTTATTTAACGTGGTTTGTTTTCTTGTGCAAATGGTGTACATTGTAGAATGATCCAGAAGA
The DNA here is from genome assembly GCF_000493195.1 of Citrus x clementina. NCBI lineage: Eukaryota > Viridiplantae > Streptophyta > Magnoliopsida > Sapindales > Rutaceae > Citrus > Citrus x clementina. Next base: position 35,006,292 of record NW_006262201.1, on the reverse strand, counting down.
TCTCTGCAAATGTTGTCTTAGCAGGTTTTAGGCGTGTCAGATAAGGACTATTATCCTTGGTGTGCTATCTTTTACTTTTTGTAGATGTGACAGCCAATCGTCTTTTTTTTTTTTTTTCCAGTAAGATATTTCCTATTTGATCTAGTCAAATCAAATAATCTATTTGAGAGATGGAGGTATTTCACATGATTAATATTTTGAAGACTTTTCTTTACCACCTTATTTATGGCATGACGTACTACACGCACCTTATTTATCAAATGTATCTGGTGTAGGTCGAGTACCCTCTGATAATTATTTTTAATCATACAATTTTTTACCGACACGTGGCGCTTTATTATTGATCTTCAATTTCTTCCCAAACATATCTAAATTAAATTAAAGTAATCAAAGGCAACCTATCGAATAAATGTGATGTGCATGTATGCGAAGCACTAACAACGAGTCATAATCTGGATTAGGTCGGCATGTTAAGTGACATAAAGTATTGCAGATGCGAAATGCAGACAAGATGTTTCTAAATAATGTAGAAACAAGCTTGACAGGTCGATCGGTCCAAGCATGGTCCCATTAAAAATTTAAAAATAACACAAAAATCCAAACAATGTCAAAACTAACAAATATAAGTCATACGTACCATAGCATAAAATTCGTTTGTTCACTAGGGTTGGGGCTGGAGGTCGAGGTAAACTGGTGACTCGTGAGTCGTGACCTATTCAATGTTAGGAGTCGCAATCCAAGTATGGCACGTAACAATTGATTTAAAATAAGGGACCCGTGATTTGTTTGTCTCTTTAGGATGCGCTAGCTCTGATCTCATTTTCATGGCAATACGATTCATGATGATAATCATGGGCCTCGTCGACCGACTTCAAACATGTCAGCTTCTCCTCATTAATCGAATTTGTATCCGTTATAAGTTCACACATAGCTTTCGAGTTTATGCGCTGTTGTTGAGGCGTGAGAATAAATATATTATTATAATATATATGTGTCCAATTCTGCGACTACGGAGCTCAATAATGCATGGAGGGCGACAATTTTAGTGGGTACGTTGTGCTGTATAATAATTGTGTCAAGTCAAGAAATTAGCAAGAGCATAGTGCAACACGTTATACGTATATTTTTACAATTTTATTAATTCAGATTAAGTGTGAAAGATGTGGAGATGAGCCGATGCCAAGCGTCCTGAGACCAGTGATGCAGAGTACTGAAAGATATAGCCAAATGCGTTTCAAAGGCGATAGTAGCAAAGAGATTCCCTCGAGTATTATTTTGCCAGTTGTTTCAGATGTTAGAGATATGCTGTAGATCAATCAAATTTTATTAAAAGATATCGAGTCACAGGCTGGCTAGTGGTCAAAACCTTGTGCATTTGTAATATCACTGGTGAACGATAGATTTGATCCCATGGGCTCATAATGAAGAGACTAAAATTTATGAAGGTCGCAGTCAAAATCCGTAAGACGAGGGGTCAACTGCAATTTTTTTTCTTTTTTCAAAGGGGTTATAAGATTTCAATTAAGACCATTCCCTTTTCCTGATCATAAGGTAATAATATATATGTGAATTAATGTGATCACTGCGGATTGCATAAGATATTGATTTTGAGGGGCCTTAACTTTACTTTGACAAGAAGGCGTTAGTGTGATCAAATCCTAAAACCCTCCAATAACTTTTCAAAAGTTAGGTTCCTGTCTTGGGAATCAAATGTGGATTAACTTTTTCAATGGACAAGATTCTGCCGTACAGGCAGCCGATCGAGTTGGTGTACTAATATAAAGCTAGGTTGATAAATATCCAGTTGCACGATCTAAAGTGAAAGAGCAGTGATCGCACTTACAATGCAATATATATATATAATGGCGATAAGCTGTCACAGCAAATATCATGTCGAAAGCGATTGAGAGGCTCCTAAATTTGATCGGATATATATACATACCCTTGTACGTTCGGCATATTTTACAAGAAAATGGCGAATATTTAAGACTTGCACCACATTACGAAAGTTTATGCCATTTTCGAATATTGGTTGTTGTCTGCTGAATGTTGACCAAATGTTATCATTAATTATTGTAGAGGGAAAGAATCAAATTATTCATAATCATAACGTGGCCATGGGGCTGCGATTGTTAGTTGACACGTAGAGTCGTGGACAATTACATGCAGTATTGTTAGGTGTAAATATAGATTCATGTACCTTCCTTGGACAGTTTAATTTGATGACTAATTTTGCGAAAACAAATGCGTCAATATGAAGTAAATTAAGCAATAAGAGTCTGTCATTATTCGTGTTTATACGTGGATTTTGAAGACTATATAACTGCGTTGAGCACACCCGGATACCGCAGCATCATCCAAATTGCTGACTATGATAGATGCACGATTGGCGATTCTATACTACACATCTTATTAATTAAGGCATGCTTGCTTTATGTCTTTTGTCTTTTATTAGTTTGATGAAGACGTTTCTCGATCGATCTCCTCTTATCATCCTCCTCCATAATTTGAGTTGTCTTTATCGAGAATAAGATTTGGTTTCACATTGAGGTGTTGTGTCGTAAAAGTTAAAGGCTGTTATTAAATTAAAAAAAAAATTACATTATTACAAATGTCTATGCATGATCACTTATGATGAGAAATAATCAAAAGTCTTGTCAAAGTTAAGTTGCAAGCTTTTATAAATAATTCTGCAAAACAAACTATGGTTGTGAGTACTAGAAGACAGAGGATTGGTGTCTTCTGATTTTGAGAGAAGGATAGGAAAAACCACATTAGAGTTCAACAATGGCTGTACTCTATCAAGTGCTGTACCAATAATTAGTTTGGTAGTTTTTACTATTTCGGCTTTTGGCCTACAAATTTGACAACAGAGATATCAAACACCGCAATGGTTTTTTCTTTGACTAACGTGTATCTAGCATACACCTGCAACGGCCATGGAGTTATGTGTATCTTTCAATGTAGATGAAAAGTGAAAATAGACCAAAAATATCAAGGTTTCGGCCACGAACGCAATTGCTATTCAAGAGAAATCAAGCCACAGAAAGTAGTTGGACCCTAGCTGCATGCCTAGTTGCTTGAAAGTTTGGGCCACCATCTTGAAACTATAGACGATGTAATTAGGAGTGGACCATTTCAATTTTCAGTCATGTCTTGTTCGAAGAGGAAAATTAAAGACATAAGTCGATCGGTCGAGTTTTCCCTATAATAATTGATACCATAACTGCTACGGTTATTGATTGAGAAACAAACAATTTTATTCACAATTATCAGCCAATTAACATCTTATGAAATAAAAAATTTCCATGCATGGAACAATAAAATTCACAAGGCAGTCTTGTCCCCTATTCCTTAATTAATAAATAAAATAATATAAGAGGATCTCCATGATAATTAAATAACCACTATATTTTGATTAATATATGTCATGTTTAAAATTGAGGTGCTGTAGCTCTTAAGCTACAACTGTTGTAAAAAAAAAAATTGCAACTATGAAATAATATTAAAGATATGATAGATTTTTCATCATACAAGTAAAAAATCATATTAATATAATTTCAAATCATATTATAAGTACTGTACATTTTAAATTACACATGTCCAGCCTCAATTCTAAACACACTCATAATCAATAATTTTCAAGAATCTTTACCAAAGAATAAAGCTCGAAAAGATTATCTTTTCCACGATTGGAATAAAGGAATGGCTTTAATGTTTAGCTATGTTTATCGGTTGTGTTAGGAGTATTTTAGCCCCTGTCCTTGGAAAATCAATATTCCCAGTTTGATGGCCATGTTTCAGGAATTCATTATAATTTTCTTTCATTCTGTTGATGCTTCACCAGATATGGAAGCTATTTTTTATTTTTTTTTTCTATAATGCAAACTTTGGGAGGAAGGTCATCATAATGTAATTTTTTAAAAAAAAAAAAGAGAGAGAATAAAAAATTATATATATTTATTTCAAATTAAAAATGAGATTAACTTGACTTTGACCTCTTGCCCATACCTTAATAAATGCTCAAAATACATAATGAGCAGCTCAGAAAATATTAGTCATGCCAACATCATTCACTAACATCATCTCACAATTCACTTGCTCCTCCTGGCCGTGAAAGGTCAGAAAGATTTCCAATTTCGTGCTATCATCAAAGTCTCTAGAGAGTCAAGAGAAGGAAAATTTAAAACAACAAAACAAAACAAAACAAGAGCCGACCTAATAGCGAAAAAGCGTGAAAGAGAGAGATCAGTTATGAATTTGCTAGTGCCAGTCAAACACATATCTAACATGTTGATTCTTTTTGTCAAAAAGGAATTTCCAAAATCACAACCGATGGTTATCACCATACAAAAAGATTATTGCCAAACTAATGGATGGACCAAACTAAATCCAGAAATTAAAAAAAAAAATGTGGGTGGGGACCCAATTGAAATGGAGAAGACTAGACATTAGCCAGCACCATGAATGGTGCAGAGATCTGGTAATAATAATTCCAACTCAAAACCCAAGTCGTCTTTATAGGTAATAGCCAAGCTAGAGTTTTCTGATTTTATCACTATATATAATTGAGAAACGGATCCTCTTGTTTCTACCCTACCCTGCTACTACAGGTGCCACACACAACAACACTGCCCCACTGACCTTGCAGCATAAGCTGCTGCTACTGCTACTCATTTTTAATTAATCATATCTCCTAATTTCTCAACTTCTCAGCAACCCCATTTCAGCTTCTTCTACTACTCAACAGAGACATGGCGATGGAGATGCAAAAGAACAGCATGTATATCGAACAAAATGACCCTGAAGGTGATATCCGCAAAGACTTTCTGGATGATGATGGTCGAGCAAAAAGAACTGGTATGCATGTTAATTTAATTCACTTTTGTTTGATAAGAGTCATTTGCTATTAATACTTTGTTAATATGATCGATTAAATTTTGTTGTTTTGATGAAATGAAGGGACTTGGGTGACTGCAAGTGCTCATATTATCACGGCAGTGATTGGCTCTGGAGTACTGTCTCTGGCATGGGCCATTGCTCAGCTTGGCTGGGTAGCTGGCCCAGCTGTTCTCATGGCTTTCTCATTCATCACCTATTACACCTCTACTTTGCTTTCCGATTGTTACCGGTCTCCTGATCCCGTCACCGGCAAGCGAAACTACACCTACATGGATGTAGTCAGAGCTAGCCTAGGTACATAGCTCTTGAGCTAACTTTTGAGTATGAATTAAGCATACAAACTTTCAGAGTTGTATTTCATTCAGAGTTTTATATTTTCTTGTTTGTATAGGAGGAAGGAGCGTCCAGCTATGTGGATTGGCTCAGTATGGAAATCTCATTGGAGTTACGATTGGTTATACTATCACTGCATCTATTAGCATGGTGTAAGTAGTCAACAATATTAATTAACAGGTTTTAAAGTTTCAAAACCATTAACTGATGATCCAATATATAGTAAATTGATCTTCTTATAATGGTTCAATTTGTTTTGATTCCTACGTCTCGTTATTATCAGGGCTGTTAAAAGGTCAAATTGCTTCCACAGACATGGTCATCATGTCAAGTGCTACACATCAAACAATCCACTCATGATCATCTTTGCCTGCATCCAGATTGTTCTTAGCCAAATACCAAACTTTCATAAGCTCTCCTGGCTCTCAATTCTCGCTGCCGTAATGTCTTTTGCTTATTCCTCCATTGGAATTGGCCTCTCCATAGCCAAAGTCATAGGTAAAAGCTAGAAAGAGAAAGGGAACTTGATCTTCTTTCCTAATTAAATTTTTTTTTTTCAACTTTCTATATTTAAGTTGTTTTAATTTAATATGGTCATGAAGCGGTCTTATTTGCATGTAAATTATTGAAGGTGATGGGCCGCATGCAACAACCTTAACGGGGACAACAGTAGGAGTAGACGTGTCAGCATCAGAGAAGGTTTGGAGAGCATTTCAGGCAATTGGGGACGTTGCTTTTGCTTATGCTTTTTCAACGGTGCTCGTTGAGATTCAGGCAAGCCCTATCTCTAAAATCTTTATTTATTCATGGATCATAATTAATTGATATTCGTGTCTTATCTTTTCGCATACAGTCCAAATTATGTATGTAATATACATGCACAGAGAGAGATTATTGTCCGAACGAGAAATCGTAAAACAAAAACGTAATCATGTGAATCCATGTTTGAAAGTTGAAATGTGTGCCTCATAAATGTCAACATGGCATGCTGTTATATATACCCGGTAGGTGGCGCCTAGCCTACCATCTTCTTATATGGATGTCTTGATTCAATTTTTTTAATAAAAAATAAAAATCACTAAATAATTCTCAATTATTGAAAAGTCTCTGCTTTGATATATATAGCATATTCTGACTAATACTCTTGAAAAAGAGCATCTACCTTTCGGTGTGGCTGGGTCCTGAATTGCGGTGTCTTATATGTGCTCTTTGGGGTAAGGGCAAGTAGTGAAGTCAAAATTGAAGTTTTTAGTCGACGAATTTTAGTTTGAGGTGTCACGTGTCATAAAGATAATTATGTAAAAAACGAAGACTTCACATTTCACTCAAACGAAGTAACTGTGACAAAATAGTTCATGTTGCGTGGGAGAGTGTTAGGTCACTGTTCACTTACTGTGAGGTGATTTGGTGATGAGCTGCAAAGATTCCAATGGACCAGCAAAACTGGTGGACCATGGCCACTACAATTTGGTCCACAGATTGAGTTGGCACCTAGCTTTTCAGAACGAGCTGAAAGCAGGGAAAAAGAGGCCTTAGCCCCACTTCGTCTTTGTTGCTTTCTGATTCTGCCTCAAACCTCTCTCCAATCCGTATCTGCTCTGTACCATGCTCGTCAGCGATTGTTGATTTGTTGTTGTTGTTGTAGGGAGTTAATTGTCAAAAGTGGGACGTCTTTTTCTATCTGGTGAATGTATTTATCAATCACCTAAAAGACTGACTCCCTCTGATGGAAAAACCTCACCGGCTCAACCCATGCGGGTTTTTCGCATAAATTACCACGTGACAGTAAAATAAAGAACTAAAGAAATAAATATTTGTTTAACAAACCACTTTACTAGAACATACATGCATTTGGGATATGGTAGTGCTTAAGCTTTTGGAACTGAATTCTGAACGTTATGGATAACACAGGACACCCTGAAATCAAGTCCCCCAGAAAACAAATCCATGAAGAGGGCGACTGCTGTTGGCGTCACGACCACCACCTTGTTCTACATAATGTGCGGTGTAATGGGGTATTTAGCGTTTGGAAATGATGCACCTGGAAACTTTCTCACCGGATTCGGATTCTACGAGCCTTTCTGGTTAATTGACTTCGCAAACGCCTGCATCGCTGTCCATCTCATTGGGGCTTACCAGGTAAATTCCCGTCTGATGTAGCACCACAGGGTGGGTGAGTTGGTTCATATTCTTGTTCAATATTTCTAACACGACAAGCGCACACAGGTATTCTGCCAACCAATATTCGGATTCGTTGAGAAGTGGTGTAACAAACGCTGGCCAGAAAATAAGTTCATAACAAGCGAGCATGGCATTAATGTTCCATGTTATGGAGTGTATCATGTCAATTCATTTAGATTGGTTTGGAGAACAGCATACGTTATTGTATCAGCAGTGCTGGCCATGATTTTCCCATTCTTCAACGACTTCGTGGGTCTTATCGGGGCGGCTTCATTCTGGCCATTAACAGTTTATTTTCCGGTGGAAATGTACATTGCTCGTACTAAGATACGAAGATTTTCATTCACGTGGGTGTGGTTGAAAATATTAATCTGGTCCTGCTTCATAGTTTCACTTGTCGCCCTCGTTGGGTCCGTCCAAGGTCTGATCCAAAGCCTCAAGACATACAAGCCCTTCCAAGCTGTGCAAGAAGAGTGAAACAGATATAATATTTTTACTTATATTTTAATAATTATGTGTTTGTTGCCTCAATGCCAGGGACGATTGACGTACCCAGCCCCTAAGGGGGATTAGGGTTTCAGTGATTTAAATTGGTTGTCAGCTACAACTTTTCCAAGTGCGTCTATGATTACATTACACAAAAGAAACAGATGTCTCTCTCTCTCTCTCTCTCTCTCTCTCTCTCTCTGTGCCTATATATATATCCACAAAGAAATGAGAAAGTAACAAAGGTTCATTTGGATTTACTGAATTAAATAAATTAAGCTAATTAAAATTCAAATTAGAATAGGGAAACGACAAACAAAGAATTCACTCATACAGATGGCAAACAAATATGACAAGTCAGCATGAGCTGTTAAATCTTCGATGCTTGGTGATTAAAAGGTCATCCAGTTCAAATGTTTATGTTAGTCAAAAGATTTTCTTTTTCAAAGTAGTGTTGAGAACTACAAGTTCACTACTCATCAGGTAGACTACTCTTCAATTATGGGACTACTGAACCCGCAATGTTAAATTTGTCCCTATCTAAGTTCAAGCACAAAAGCCAATTCTCCCGATCTCCAATCCTCACAAGTCAATCCTCAACTGCTGTATTAAGTTTGAGGGGCACGCAGTAAGCACCATATTAAATTCAGTCCAAGAAACCATAAAATAATTTGAAAAAAAAAAAGAGGAGGAAGGAAACATGAATACATAATATACCACTGATGGAACAATCTTGGCAGTTGATCCACCTTGAGATTGCATGAATATTTCCAAATCAAGATGGCAGAATAAGTAAATAATACCTTTCTCAGAAGTTCAAGTAGTCTCTGTCTCACTCATTACAAATGCTTGAATAAGAGACTGCGCAGCGTGCGTTTGCTCAGGTGTCCCAGATATAATAATCACAGTTTCTGTTGCTCCAGGCTTGGGATCAGTAATTGTAATTTTTGCATCAGAAATCTGAAATAGTACGCGTCATTGGATTTGTTAAAGGGCAATTCAGTCAAAGAAACATCTAACTGTACAATTTCTAGTCGGAACCGAATCAGAATTGAGCAGGAAGACATTACTGAGATCAGAAACTAAGACTTGTTATTAACAGTGGAAGAAAACACATTTATCAGGGCATATAGCCTAACAACAGGCAGTACAAGCCAGAATCCAAACTATTGGAGTAGTTACATAGAACTAAGATTCAGTATATGAAAAGGATCTGGTTTTAACCAGGTTGACATTCTATTTTTTCCTTTTATCTATTTCTCTCTCTATCTCTCTTTCTTTTTTTGGTGTAGAGAGAAAGGCCAAGAAAAGACTCGGTTTCCAATTAACATCGGGCAGAGAGACAGAATGTACCTGACGAATTTGTTTCAGACACGCACCATCTTCTCCTTGAATTATAGGGACAAGAGAACGAGGAACAACAACTTCAACAGTAGTGCTTGTAATAATGGCTGGTTGGCTAGCTCTATATTTGATAAATAAAGAAAAACAATTAAGTCATTGATAATAAATGATAATACGAAACCCATGATGGGATCAAACATAAAGCACTTAAAAAGCATTTACCCTCCAAAACCCGGAACTCTTCTATGAGGGGGTCCGACGAAATCAGGAAAACCCATTGGGCCACCAACTTCCATAAGTCCCTGCAACCAAGCACGGACAACACAAAAGTGACTTCATAGCTTCATAAAAGACCATGGGTTCGCTAATTTTGTATCAACAGCATTATTATGAGTGTTTAGGCACTTCAGCAATGTCAAATGCTAATGCATCTCCTAACACAAAACCAACTACAGGCAAAATTAGCAGAGGAACTTTAAGTAACACTTCTGTACCTGAGGACCCCAAGGTTTCATATCAGGCATATGAGGGGGCATGCCTGGTCTATGAATATGATGCATAAAAGCCGAATGATCATCATGGGGGTGAAAACTGCCAGGCGGAGGAGGGCCACCAACAGCATCAAACTTATGAAATGATGGGCCAAAATTAGAATACATTCCTGGAGGTGAGAGTTCCCTCCTTCCAATAAACGATGGGAATGGGGATACTTGATCCAGAAAGGTGGGATTTAAAGGACGGTTAATAGAAGGAAATGCATCGCGGAAAAAATGATGCCGCAACCTAGTTGTTATCTGGAAAAGAGCCTCTTGAACTGCCTCAAATTCTCCATTAATCTATCAGCACAGAATAAGTAAATTAAGTGTCTGGAAAGATAAAGATGGAATAATTTAAGGAAAGCGTAAATGCAAGCAAGGTACCGCAGGTACCAACATGATAACACACTGAAATAAACAAGATAAAATTTCCACCCGCAACCATCTCAAAAGAAAAAAAGGGCGCAAAAAAAGAAGTAATCAGACCAGAACAACTTCTTCATTTTCAGAAGCACACTTAGGAATCTGATCCTTCCCCAAAATACGAATATAAGCCCCAGATAACTTCCTCATCTCAGCAATGATAGAACCACCCTTGCCAAGGAGACAGCCAATTTGGTTTGAGGCTACAAGAAGCCTTGTCATCACAGTCTGCTCCCTGTTATCAGGTATGGCCCTAGCTATCCTGGTCTGCACTCGAAGAACAGCATCTTGTGGAGCTGATATCCTATCATCTGGGTGCTGCAACGGTTCATCTGTTGTCAGCACGGTAAAAATCGGCCTAAAGTAATAACTTTAATGATTATACCTTAGAAGACTAAAACCCAAAAATTAGATCATTTCCAAGCAAGTTTAATTCAAATCTTACTGCTGGACCAGATATGACAATGAGGCGGTCCTCTGTACCAGAAACAGCTTCCATAACTTTGATATCACAGCCTGTCTCTTGCTTAAGGGACCTTATAATTGCTCCTCCCTTTCCAATGACACCTCCTACTCGCTCATCATGACACAAAAGGCGGAATGTCAAAATTTCCGGAGAAGGCTTTGGTCGGTCAAGGACACCACTTTCATGAAATTTTGGAATCGAAGGCGGCATGGGTAAATGAATATCAGCAACATCACGATGGCCAGTAGCATAAGGTGCTCCTTGAGAGCTAACAGAATGGTCTGGCAATGGATGTGATGGTCCTATTGAGTTGCCAGGGATAGATTCATGATCCCTAGGTGAATTATCCAAAAGTTGATGAGAAATTAATTTAAGAGCTTTTCTTACTGTGTCAACCTCTCCCGTGATCTGCAGCATAAACATGGCACAATTTTCATAAGTCATATTTTATTAATACTAGGAGATCCAAAAACCAATTACAATTATTGAAGAATTAGACATTAGAATATCACACAAACAAGGCACTAAAATGGAAAAATGTCATCGTCCAGCAAGGAAGAGCACTGTCCAATCATGCAAGAGGTACCAAATCATTTTGATGTTCATGGTTAGCATTGATAAAGATAAAGCAAACAGTTAAATGAGACACCTGAACAACTTCATCGGAGGCCAATGCACATGTAGGAAGTTTATCTCTAGGAACAAACCGAATCTGTGCCCCACTTTCAGCTGACATTTGCTTGATTACGCAGCCACCCTTTCCCAAAAGGCAGCCAACTTGGGTGGAAAGTACAAGTAACCTCAAAACAAACTTTGATGACTTAGTATTCTCCTGATCTGCTACCTCTGTTTCTGGCTCCACTTCAACCATTCTTTCGAAAACAAGTAACAAAGCCTTCTGCACCTTTGAAGTTTCCTTTTCAGAATTTAACCCATCCATGAGAACAGATCCCTCATTGACACTATCTTCCTTCTTATTATCACTCTCATCGGCCACACTGGCCTCTTCTCTGCCATTATTCTCGCTCCGCTCAATACTAGCTTCAAGATTCTCAGAAGTTTCCTTCTTATTATCAGAAGCTTCAATGACAACCAATCTCTCATCAGAACCAGAAACAGTCTCCTCAACTCTGATTGTGACACCAGTATCTTGAGAAATTTGTGACATCATTTCGCCATCTTTCCCAATAACGCCATCTATTTTGGAAACTGGACAGAGAACACGAAACATAATGCCACCAGGAAAGGATTTTGAGGGCTGGTTCTCTGAATAGTCACCTGCCAACTTTTGCGACTTTTCTTTCCCATTTGGTTCCGTATGGTTGTCATCATCATGCGGTCTTTTGGAGGGAGTCAAGGGCAAAGACATGTTCAAAGGACTAAAACAAGCATAAATAGAGCCAAATTAAAAATATATCCACACATATATATCAGGACTCTGAAAATTCATTAAACATGTTCAAACTCCACTATAAAGCCCAAAACTGATTGACAATTCAATTTACAGAGCAATCCAAAAGCTGCGTGTAATTCTTTTAAGCTAGAATGAACTGAATCAACAGATTGACAAAAACAAACTAAGAAACAACAATTTCCAAAAAAAAAAAAAAAAAACACTAGGGTATTTCCAAAAAAAAAAAAACACTAGGGTACATTCTTTAGCTCGCCAAATGCAACATTGGCTTCAACATTTTGAAAAAGTAAACCATATATAGTTCATACAATAATAGAGATTAAAATTCCTAATGATAGGAACTTACCAAGTAAAATAAAATATTGAAGGAGACGAGCTATCCAATTTTCCCAACTTTTTACTCTGATTTCCAGTCGTCTTCAGTGGGCGTGAAGTAGTCGAAACATCTTAATCACTTCTTGTACAAGAAGAAGAATTGTCTGGCTCACCCAATTATTTTAGGTTTTATAGGCCGACTCGGGTGATTTTCGGATTTTAATCTGTGTCGGGTTTGGATAGATCCGGGTGCGTGTTGGTGCTCTTGGGTCTTAGCCCATTTTAGCGAAAATTAAAATAAAGTTTTAAATGGCAAATGGGTGGGCTAATAATATTTGGCATATAAAACTATTAAGCGTGGGTATACTAAAGTATTATTCATGTGACAATGTATCATTCATTAAATAATTAATATTTATAATATATACCATTTGGATAGATTGCTTATTTTCTTCTATCGAAATTAATATATATCATTTATTCCCTACTATTTTTATATTATCTAAAAACTCTCGTAGCACAAAAAAAATTAAGAGAAAAGAGGAATAAATAATTCATTTGTTTGATAATTTATTTTGAGAATATGAAATAATAATTATTATAAGCACAAAATATTTAAAAATAACTATAAGTACAAAAAAAATCATATTATTTAATTTTTTATTCACATGAAACTATATTTTCTATTTCTAGTATTTAAATCTTTTTATTTTAGTTTCAATTTACATGATTTATTTCATTTATAATGAATATGAATACAAGTGTATTTAAAAATAAAGGTAATACCATAAAATTATGGTATTATGGGTTTATTGGGTATTATTAGTACAAGATAAGTGATATATATTGATTTTGGTAAAGAAAAAGCTACAATCTCCTATTGTTCATCACCTAATACAAACATTCTATTTGACAACAACAACAAAAACATAAAAGTTAAGAAGGTCTTTGATGATTAGGGATGGCAAAATCTGGATCCAAATTGATATTTTAAGATTCGCATCTGCATCCGGAGTCGCAAAAAATTATGCGGATCCGGATGTGGGTAATATCCATGTGGATTGCAGGTAGATTTTTTAATATTTAGATCTGCATAATAAATTCAAATATAATTTAAAATTCAACAAATTTACCTAAAAAATAAATAAAATCTAACCATAATTCAACAATCAATAATCCAAAACCTAAAATACCATATAACATCATAAATCCACAAATAAAAATACCGCAACATAAATAAAGCGTAAAAAAATAATATAAATCCAACTCTAACACCACCACAAATCCACATAAGTTTGATTTTTTTTCATTTAATTTATATATTTTTTAATTTAATTTTAATTTAATAAATATATTAATTAAAAAATAATGTGGATCTGGAATCTGAATATCTAATTTTTGGATGCACTTGCATCCGAATCAGGATCTGGATCTGCATAGATCTTCAATTTTAACATCGCACAATTTTTAATGTGCGAAACCAAATTTTCTAGATATAGATCTTCCAGATCTTTGAGAATTTAGGCCGGACCGTGTTTTTTTGTCATCTCTTTCAATGACCAAATTGATACAAGACTATAAATTTATTTTATTATTACAAACCATGTTATGATTTGAGGTCTACTAAACTTATAGATATATACACTTACGTAGACATCCTGTGCAAAAATTAGATTGATAAACAAAGTTCCACAGGGAATTGAAAGAATTCAAGTATCATGTTAACCAGAAAAATTAAAACCATAAATTATCAGCCACATATACAATTAGAAGTACATTTCACAATTCAATTCTGTCCTGTATCGAGACTTAAAAGGAACCAAGGAATAAAGAGGGAAAAATTATATCCATATTAAAGAGATAACCATGAAAAAAAAAAAAATAGTTAGAAATGCCCAGAATAAACTAGTTAAGGTTTACGTAAACCTGGGAAGTAACAAACTAAGCAAGACGTTCTTTTATTTGGAAGTAACAAACAGAATGGAAAATTGTAAGTTTGTAACATTTCGTGACAAAAGTCAGCACCATATGACATCGACAGCATATTGGCTCATGGCTTTGGCATGCCCAGCAAGATCTCAACTCAAGGAGTTAGCATTTACTTGTCTCCTGTTGGATTCCTTTGTTCAAGGTACTTGTCTAGTTCTTTCAATTAATATTAAACTTACTGTCCATCATTTCTCGATTATTTTTTGTGTTTAATTATTCTTGATGTGTGTGTCGTTTAGTGCAAAAATAGTGGAGGCGGATGAGAACAGTGAGAAGCACATGATAATGTGTCAGGTTTTTTTGGGGAATGTAGAGAAAGTGGAGGCTGGTTCTCAACAATGTTATCCGTCAAGTGTTGATTTTGATTCAGGTTCAGATGATCCAAAGAATCCCTAAGTGATATATAGTGTGGCCAAGTAACACGAACAGGCTCATTCTTCCCCAGTGTGTTGTGAGCTACAAGCCATCTGTTCCAGCACAAGGTAAACCTACAAAGTATCCTCTGGAGAAGTAGTTCTCGAAGATGAAGAGTTCCCTCACCCCTGCCAAACTTCAGCAAGTGATGAATTTGTTCCATACTTACAAGGTGAGTGATGAGGTGGTTGCTTTGTTAAGTTTTTTAGCAACATTTTTTTGCTTTTGTTTCTTATGCTTACTGTTCGGTGCAAGTTAGAGCTGAGAACAGGGAATTTAAAATTGAAGATGACATTCTGTTTTGGGGTGTGTAATTAAAGTGCTGCTATTTACCCCAAATGCTAGTCCCAAATTTGCGCCCCGAATAGTAAAACGCACCATTTGGTTTCATTTGCTTTTAATTTGCTTTTGAGAAGCACATGTTTCATTTGTTTTGTGTATTTGATTATCAGTCAACATGTTTGGTTTGTTTTTTTCATTTATTGCTTTCCAGCTGTGTAGCACTTATTTCATTTGCTTTTTCCTTCCATATTCCTTTCGTTTAAGCGGAGTAAAGACTTCATTGCAGCGCTGAAAAGAGTGAAAAACTCTAAGTGTAAAATTTCATTTGGAAACTGTAAAATCGGAACTGGTTTGTGAAAGTGTTGAACCTCTACATTTTATGGGCTAAGGAAAGGGAAAGTGTAAAGGGACAGTGGAAAGGGAAAGTGTTAAAGCAAATGAAACATGTGCTTCTCGAAAACAAATTAAACCAAACGGTGCGTTTTACCATTCGAGGCACAAATTCGGGGTTAGCATTCGGGGTAAATAGCTTTTTCCATGTAATTATAACCAAACACAGGTTGGAAAGTTGGCGAGAGATGCAAGAGATGACTTCTTTAAACAGTTGTGAGCAGTTGTTGGAGATGAAATGTTGCTATCTACTATCCAAGAGATCCGTGCCTCAGAATGAGGTTTTTTTTTCAGCATTTTGTTTCTTTTGGAGACATAAAGTGTATTAGCATTTTTCTTGGTCCATACAATTAACTAGAATCAACTGTAATGTTGGTTACAGCAAGCAATGCAATAGGAAAAAAAGGCTCAATTACGCGAAATGATACACACTATGTTGTAGTTTTTTTTCCCCCCCTTCACTCACCATCTTATGTAGTAGCTATGTTTTTATGATTAAATGAAAAGTTATATTTTTTGTTAGATTTTTCTCCAATTATATATATGTATGTGTGTGTGTGTGTGTATATATATTTCTATACTATGTAATTTTAGTAAAATAGTCCCTCATCGAAAGTGTCCTTGTTTTTGTGTTGTTCAGCAGAAATTCACTTCTAAATATCTATGTTCCCTAAAAACTTGAACAATATTAATCAATACTTGATTAGAAATTGCCTTTTATGTTGTGTTTTAAACATGGACATTTCTTTGCAAGTATGGCATTGAGATGTTGGGTTCAAGCAACAATTGAAAAGCTTCATAGTTGATAAGTTGCTAATATAGTTGCTAGAAATTATTGAGATTCCTAGTCAGTGGCGGATCTAGAAGAATAATTTACCGGGGGCTAAATTAGATAATAGTAAAATATAAAAAATTAAAATTTTGAATATATAAAATATTTATTAATACATTTATAATTATTCTCTACGAAATTTCATATTTTAAAAATATTATGCAATAGACTTGTCATCAATATTATTAAATTTATTATTTCTTATATAAACAACCAAACTATCATTTATTTCATCCAATTCCAAAGATGATTATTAATGAGTTTCATTACTGAAAACGTTCTCTTTACTATTATTATAGAAAATGTAAGAATTAATCTTATTTTTGAGAATAAAAAATATTTTGGGTGGAGGGCTATCATTATTTTTAATTAAAATATAAATTTTTATAATTCTTAAAAGTTAAAGTTTAAATTTTATGGGGTTTATAATTTATAGTGACTATTTTAATAAATTTAATGAGGGATAATTAGAAAATAAAAATATTTTTCTTTTTTATTTTTACAATTGTTTTTTGGCCAGTGGGGGCTCAAGCCCCCAGTAGTCACATGCTAGATCCGCCCATGTTCCTAGTGAATACCGAATAAAGGGCTGGCCCAAGGTGCAGTTTAAGGAGTTGTGATTACTTTTTAGATAACCAAGCTTTGTAAAGGAGTCTGTCCATAGCAAAAGACTTTTCAAGCTTTTGTATCATTTAAAACTTTGTCGTGGATTTTTATTTAATCGAATTTGTATGCCGGATCCCATTTGTGAATTTTTATTTAATTGAATCGGAATGCATTATTGCAAGTTATTAAATAATTATTTATAATAATAATGATAATAATAATATGGGATAAAAAAGAATTTTTAATTTTTATGAAGGGTGCAAATATTAATTCACTTATCATTCTTAAAGGAATTTTTTAGGTCACATTCCTAAATTTGTGGGGTCTATTCAAATTCTATCCTCATTTCCCCTTCATAATTTGGAAGTAAACAAGTTAATAAGTTTCATTCCTTTATTCTCATTCTCATTTCTAATTAGTAAATGCATCATTAACGTTTACAGTTGCCAGATTATCAGCTGGATTTGGATTCCTTTGAAAGCAGGTTTCATGGTTAGTTCTTCTAATTTGCAGTGTCAAACTTCTTGTGTCCCAATTATATGTTTTCTTCTTGACAGGCTTGCCCTGTAATACTTTGTGTGGCTGATGGACTGATGGGATTAGTCAGCTTGTTGCTTGATTTCAACTTTTGGCTTGCTGCACTTCTGATTAGGATATATACCTGGATTTTACCTCGACATCAGCTATAATAACTGTATGTAAAACCAAAGACTAGGGGAGTTTGAGAACCTGATCTATAAGTAAAACTGCAGCTAACTGGTAAATAAAGACATTGGTAATGATTGCGTGATACCAGTACGACTCACTTGAATCAGAGAATCGCATCGCGGAAATTCCTGAGCCGTGGATATGAGCACAACTCGATTATTGTATCATATAGCACGGGTCAACATCGAGGGGCAGATTATTCCGTAGAGATATTTATTTCTTATGCATACAATGGGAATGGAATTGCTGCCCCGTGGAGTCCATATTCTTTTGTCCGGCGGCTGAAAATATTAAACAAAAATGCAGAATTAGGTGCACATGTAACATATTTACAAATAAATATCCGCGGTTGCTCTCTCGAGTGTTTGTGCATTTGAGAAGAATATGGAGAGTCGTGAAACCTGTAAGACCATTGCTTGCGTTGGATACCTGGATGGGCCAAAGGAAAAGTGGTTTTGGGACCGCTGTTTTATGAAAGCAAAGCAGGTCTTTTTCTCACTCTCACTCTCAGTAACCTCCCCACCCTAGCGTGGACCTATGAGTGAATCGCTTTAAATTTTGATATTGCTTTCTCACCATCGTTTTTCAGAAAACAACAAGGGGCTCCCATAAGTGAAAGATCGAAATTGCTCAGTGGGGAAGAGCACAAGATTTCAACTTCACTGTGCATGTTAGTTATGTGATGGAGAATGACGCGGGGGGGATAATTATTTATCATGATTGAGCTCATTTTAGTGGAATACCAGCGATGCCATCCACTTATTTCTATTTGGATGGTTCTTAAATAATTCCAGAAAGAACAGGACAATGCAGAGGGAGAAGTAGCAATCATTTGATCGACCACTAGTTAAATTGTGAATTGACTTGAGAGCCTTCTCCTGGTCAATTTAGAATAATGTAATGTGCAGAGGTAATTTTGTCCCTGTAAATTACATTTACCGAACTAAATGCATTTGTCAAATCCAAGAAGAACCTTTCACAAACAGGTTGCTCTGGAACAAAAGTTTTATACCTAATTTGTGGAACTTTTAAGCCAAAAAAGAAGCCTCAAGCATGCAGATTATGGATAAATACAATTGAGTGCCATGGACATTTCTTTTGCTCGACGGGGCAAAGAATTCTGACCCGAGAGCAGTGATGTGCACTGAGAGAAAAAAAAAAAAAAAATTGGTCCCATGACCATTATTCTATCTTTTGATTGAGTCAGCCCTCACCCTCAGAAGTTGGAATTATGTCTCCACCCCATCAATCGGCCCCATTCCAACTGTATGCCATTGTTGGCTTAGCTTCGGTGTTAAAGTAAACAAACACAGTACAATGCTCAATTATAAGCTGGAGTGGAGACAGTGATATTGGATCAAGGGTCCATCTGATTTAAATTTTTAAATAGATGTTATTTAAATAGAGTTTTTTATTAATATAAAATTTTTAAGTAGAGTTTATATTAAAAAAAATATTTTAATGATTTGGTTGTTAATAACAACTTTTATTAAAAATTATTTAAGGTAAGTTTTTAAAATTATGTTTTAAAATATATGAAATAAGAATGTAAAATAAATTATGAGTATTTTAAATAATTTAATTCTTTTAAAAAAATTCTAATATTTTCTCTTTTTTGTTGATATAACTAAAATAGGTTATTTAATCCCAGTAACTCCATTCAAAATAAAATAAAATGACAATCAAAATTTTGAAATATATTTTTAAAATTAAATAAACACTTATAATTATTAGATGAATCATACTTAATGGACACTAAAAATAAAAATTTTACTATTTATTAAGTTAAGCAAATTTACCCACACATCGCTCAGCTGTTGAATCGGAGAAAATCTCAAAAAAAAGAAAAAAAAGAATAAGAACCATCATAAGAAATCTGTCTGATTACTCAGATGGAATAATATCTAAATGAGATTCTCTCACCGTGAGACCGTATCCTATAAATCCCCTGGAACTCCAACTGTACACAACATTTGTTTAGTTAACTAATAACTAAACTCGGATTTATTTAATGCCACCGCATGCATATAAACAAAAAAAGTGGTGCTATTGCTCTGGAATTTTGGAGCTTATAAAATTGCTCAACTAGGTCTCATCGATGATTTGATAGAAAAGAGCCAAGAAAGAAGAATGATAATTATTTGTTCATCCATCCACGCCATTTCCAACACCCTAATCCACTCGTATATTCACAACCTAACTTTATGCTATTTTCTTTTAAGGAATCTTGCTGAGTTACGTGATCGATAACCTACATTAATTTAAATTATCATTTTTTAATAATTTAATTATTAGTTGTTAAATAACTTGAGGGTTATGAGAGATTAATTTTAAGTCAATTATAAATTACAGATATTAAACTTAACAACTATCTAATTTAAGAATAATGCTACATTTACATAGTTTAGACAATATCATTTTACTTACGTTTTGAGTATTCTTCATGGGTGATTGATGCGTGACAAAAAATTATTAATAGCCACAAAATTTATCGATGGCTTATGGCATGCAAATGCATGTTCAAATCCTAACTTAATACTCTTATTCTCCTCCCGTAGAAAAAATAAAAATATTATTAGAGATAGATATATCTTATAAAGATTTTCTATCTTACATTTAATGTAAGATACATTCTCACTTATAAATAGTATATGGACCCTATACATATACTATTCATGTGTGAAGGTATATTTTACACTACATATGTGAGGGTATATCTTACGTTATATGTAAAATAACAATTACCTATCTTATAATATAATTTGGGGTTGTGGCATAAAAACTAATCTATATTAGTCTCGAGACTCTCAACAGATCGAAATTATAAATATATGTATAAATTATAATTATAATATCAGTATTCAAAAAGCTACAAAAGTCCATCCAAATCCGTTAGTGAATAAGATAAATATAGAGAGAGAGACACACACATAAAGGTGATTTAGATAACGACGAAAAAAAACATAAAAAAAAGGAGCTCTGCTTTTTTTTTATGATTAGTGCCTACTGTCTATTAGTAGTGTAGTACGCACAAGGTCACGAGCAAGCGGTCCCCTTTTAACAAATCTGATGGCAGCAATAAAAAATTTATGACTTGGAAAAAGATTAAGAAAGACTTCTTGCATGGAGCTTCAAATAAATAAAAGAAAAAACGAAAACTCACAAACGATACTGATGAAATGGGAGGGATATATCAACTTAGCATAGATATTCGTCCGTGATCGAACATGCCATTTGTATAATTGCTAATTCACCACCGTCTTCACCAAAATATATTTAGGTAAAAATGCGCAGTGATAAAAAGAAATAATTACTATATGATTTTAATTAGATGTACGTCGCTGCGTTCGTTATAATATATTACGAGATGCGTATCAATATTTTATTAATAGGGTTATATTATGAGTCTTACAATCCTATCAATAAAATAATAACATGCGTTCCGTCACTCATTATAATATGTGTAATGACACTTATAATATCAACCCCCAATATCTTAAAAATATATATAATTAACAATCAACAAATTAAAGAAAAGAGTAGACATTGACCATAAAGATAAAGTAATAGACATATTAATGGGTTTGATTTTAAATAATTACACATTTTTTTATTTTATACACACACATGACATATACATATACATACATACATACATACCCGTTAACATCGTAAAAAAATTGTCGCACGTGAATGACCGTGATGCAAAACATAAAGATTAGAAATATAGCTTGTATTTAAAAGTCCCAGTTGCTAGTCCCTGGAGGAGGGCCAACTGTCCAAGATAAGGTTCCCACATCAGGAGCATGTATGTGGGTGGACATATAAAAAATTATCACGAAATCTAAACGGTTACACGTGTAAACTTCTAATTGAAAGATTTCAGATTATAATAAAATTAGATATTAATTAAAAAATTAAAAAACATAAAATTTAATACGTCACAACATAAAATACATTGTATTACAATTTATATTTTTTTATGCTCTTTATTTCATTATGATCAAGTTTTATAGATCATAATATTTATAAGTTCATACCCTGAATAACTATCTCCACTTTCAAATTAATGTTAAAAAACGTAAAAAGGAATTTACAATGCAATGGAAAGCTTATCCATTTGGCACATGCTTTGGCCATACCATTGAAAATTACAAATTTACAATACAAATAAATCAATCTAACATCTGGTACGCTAATTTACAAAGAGACATGAACAATAGTCTCTTTGTAAATTACATGGCCGTTTCCTTTTCTGCCACGTGCCCAAGAGTTTCTCCTCCGCGATGCTATCTACGTAATCCTTATCTTTTTAACATTTAATGGACGCTTCCTATATGGCCATTTATTATTATTATTTTTTGCCAAAATATTTAATAAGAAGAAATAAGAGTATTTTGCATGTCTTTTACCATTTAACTAACTTTTATTTACCAATGGGCTTTTGGTCCAATGGGAGAAGCCTTGCACTTACAATGTTGAGTGCAAGGGTTCGAGCCTCCATAAGAGCATTATGGAGGTTAGTTTCAATTCTTCCTCAATTATCAATTAATTGAGTGGAGACAATCTCTCCCTTACGAAATGTGAGTGGAGCAGATACCCCTCGAATATTAGAGAGGGTTTAAAATATCTGGACATATACTTCAGTGTGTCAATGTATGACGGTGGTCCTGGTTATATAGTATGATTGTAAATATTAATTGTAATGTCTGATGTAATGTCAGTAATATCTCTGTATAACAGACTTAAAAAAAAAAAAAAAAAACTAACTTTTATTTACTAGCATTGATTGACAAACGAATAGCTATGGATATTGACAAAAGTTTGGAAGATTCGAATACTCAACACCTTGAGAGAAGGATGTCGATCAATCTAATTAAACGGTAGTCTGTAAATATCTAATATGTATTTAAAAATTTTAATATTACATACAAATTAATTTATTTATAAATTTATAGAAATTCATAAATAAATTAAAGTTTAATTAGATAAATCTACGAAGTTTTTCATAAAAAAAGCAACTCATATAATTAATGAAGAGATTCAAATCTTCAATCTTATAATTAAAGAAAGCCCATCACTTAAAGGTAAAGAAAATTAACTCCCGCAATTATCTAGGAGCCTTGAAATACTCACTCAATGTCTCAATCCACTAGCTCAATCTTATAAAAGCTCAGAGATGGAAAGAACCTAACAAAAGAAATATTAAAAAATTAATAAAAATAATCTATCCCGTGTTGAGGAATCGCCACGTCATAAACTCATGTGCTTGTAATACTTATTTTTACGCGTAAAAAGGTTGGGTCATGAAAAGAAAAAAAGAAAAAGAAAAAGAAATAAATAGAGTACACATTTATTCCAGAAAGTCGACATTGATCTTGACCATAACGCGTCCGCATAATTGCATTTCCATTGTCTGGTAATAATTAATTTTTTTCGAATAGTAAAATTTAAAAGAAAAAGAAAACATCGACTAAGCGAAGCACTGAAACAGTCCCTCATAATCAGGCTCTATATAAACGACCCACCCCCCCCCCCCCCCTCTCAGTGTCAACCCGTCGGCGTTACATAAAACGCATTGGGAGTCTGTTGTTTATTTAGTGTCTTTTACTTTGTTTCTTTCTCTCGCTCTGCCTCTCTCTCCGTCTCTCGTCTCGTATTGTATCGTATCATCGTCTCGCTTATCGGATCTTCAAAACCGAACCAAGACTGTTTCTAGAGAATTCTTCGCATTCTATCCGTCCGGTCTCTCTCATTTTTTTTTTTTTTGGGTTTGGTCTAGTTTTATAAAACCAAAATTAAATTTAAAAAATAAAAGGGAAGAGAAATGAGGATGATGAAGGAGGAAATTGAAGAGCAAACTAGAGAGGAGGAATTACTCTCGTTTCCTCAAACTCAGCAGCAATCCAAATTAGTTGTTGTTGGTTACGCTCTTACCTCCAAGAAGACTAAGAGCTTCTTGCAGCCTAAGCTTGAAGGCTTGGCTAGGTACTTCGTTAATCGAATCTTCCATTATCATAATCATAATTTAATTTCAGATTTTTATTGGTTTTTTTCCCCCAGATTTTATATGATTAATTACTTCTTGCAACTTTTTAGATGATGTGGTTGCGGTGTTTCTGGCCTCAGATTTGCTTTCAAAATGCTTTACACGTTTTCGCTATTGATTTTCTTTTGGTCTGTCGTTTTCTGTTTGGTTGTCAAGAACTTAAAAAAGGAATAATTTCGGAATCTCACCGCTAACACATTCTAACTCCAATTTCTTTGAAGAAAAGATATTTTTTTCAGGCCACAGCTATTTTATGAAAATCATTGAAAACGAGTGCGATTATGACTTATGCGTTCCTTATTTGTTTGGAATGTGTTCGGCAAATATCTTAATTAAATGTTTAACCGATCCTGTAACATGTGACGAATCCTGATATGTATTATTTACTGCCTGCTTACTCCATAATCTAACGGGGTGATCTGTGTTGTGCTTGTGCAGGAATAAGGGAATATTATTTGTTGCGATTGACCAGAACCGACCACTTTCAGATCAGGGCCCTTTTGACATTGTGCTGCATAAGGTTAGCAGACGATTTTATTTCATATATTTGGGTTGCATTAATCTTATTGGGAAGGGTTGTTTACCTGGTGAGTTTTGATGGTAACTTTCTTACGGATATTTGTGGTTTCTTTTTCATTTTTAATGCAGTTAACCGGGAAAGAGTGGCGCCAGATTCTCGAGGTTGGTTCCGTTTGAAACATCAAATGTTTGCAAATATATGGGGATTGATTTAGTATCATGTCTCGCTCCCTTGATGTAGAGCATGCGTTTATAAGTGTGCGATGTTACATGATATGAACT
Source organism: Citrus x clementina (assembly GCF_000493195.1). NCBI lineage: Eukaryota > Viridiplantae > Streptophyta > Magnoliopsida > Sapindales > Rutaceae > Citrus > Citrus x clementina. The sequence goes on along the minus strand of NW_006262201.1, from coordinate 34,981,821 downwards.
AACTAAAACAATTAATGATGGCAAATGCTTTTCTTTTTTAAGAAAACTTATTACTGTCTGAAACAAATGCAGAGTGCTTGCTCTTTCGTTGGTCATGAATCTTGAATTGATAGTAGTTGTACGGGGCTTGAAGCTTCCAGCAAGTGGGCATGTTTCTACTTCCTGGCCATCTTGCTGATTGTTTCAGGTTACCTGAGCATTACTTGCAAAAGATATTTTTTATTCTTTTAAAATAGATTCTTTTGTTTCCTGGGTATATCATTACCCATTTTTTCATCAGCTGAATGTGAGATGGATCACCAAATTTTAGTTAGTTTTAAGATCTGGATTACCTTTTTTCTCTTTTAGCTGCACATTCATGTTTTAGGTCTACACTTTGTAAGTCACTGTGGGTGTATTCTATTTTGTGTGGCTGGACCTAGTGACTGGTCAAACTTTTACGGTTCTAGTTTGCAGATCAGGCATTTTATATCTTCTAGGATCACAACTTCAAACTCTATGATCTTGGTTAGTTTAAGCATCTTATGTTCTAACCTGTGACCACTTCTGCTTTGAAATAATTTGTCAACTTACCATTTGCTTTTATTGTATACTGTGACGATCATAAAGATTTAAGAATTTCTAACCTAACATTTCTACACATTTTTGCTCGATTTAGATTTTGGAGTTGATATCTGTTTTAATTACACACCAGCTTCTACAAATTATTGTGCATGAATGATACTAGCAAAACTAGTTGGATTGTCTTTCTACAATTTTGCATTTAAATTATACTTCTGACACTTATGTTAATGTTTTTGGAGTCTACTTTGTTGTGCGAAGCATCAAGATTTCTTATCAGGTCATAAGTTTCCATTTTAATAATCAATAAATCAACTAAGGAATAGTTCTTGGTCAGGTTTTCTTGCATGTATGTTGTAAATGTTTATGCAGCATAACCAAGCATGCTTTGTTACCCTTCTTCACTTTGTAATTTTAGGAATACAGGCAAACACATCCAGAAGTCACAGTTCTTGATCCTCCATATGCTATTCAACACTTGCACAACCGTCAATCCATGCTTCAGTGTGTAGCTGATATGAATCTGTCTAACTCCTATGGTAATTTTCTTACTATATTTAGACATTAGATGCTAAAAAATGCTTACTTTTCGTCCTTAATGTAATCTGGCGGTTTATAATGCAGGTAAAGTTGATGTTCCCAGACAATTAGTTATTGAAAGAGATGCATCATCGATCCCTGATGTGGTTTTGAAAGCTGGACTGACTCTACCCCTAGGTATGTATCTTTTTGCATGATCTAGGTTGTGCATCAACTTAGTAGCAAAAATTAAGTTTAGGCACCTTGCGGTAATGTTTGCTAATTTTAAAATCACCTGTATGTATATTTTAAGCGATCCCCTTCCTTTTTTTTGGTTCTTTTTCCTAAACAAGGCTTCATACTTTTATCGTTTCAGTTGCAAAGCCGTTGGTTGCTGATGGGAGTGCAAAATCACATGAACTTTCACTCGCTTATGATCAGTATTCCCTGAAGAAACTTGAACCTCCACTGGTTCTGCAGGAATTTGTTAATCATGGTATGCAAATGGCATTTGGTTATCTTGCCAATATACACTATATTATCTTTATTTTGCTCTGAGCGTGACATAACTCCAATTGGCCTTTCTTTATTGGTCATAGGAGGTGTTCTTTTTAAGGTTTATATTGTTGGGGAAGCAATAAAAGTGGTCAGGAGATTCTCTTTACCTGATGTCACTAAACAAGATCTCTCTACAAGTGCTGGTGTATTCCGTTTTCCACGGGTGTCTTGTGCTGCAGCTTCTGCAGATGATGCTGATTTGGACCCTTGTGTTGCTGGTGAGTAAATCTCTGTTTAATTTAGGGGGGGTTGGGTTTTACATCCTCTGTTGATTTTGCAACTGAAGTTTTATGATATAATGGTGATTGGAGTTTGCAGAAAATGTTCTTGTGCGATGGTGCCTCATTGGGTTTCTGTAATGAGAAGTAGCTCATGACGGCAAAAGTGACTAAAACATGTGGACTGATTCAATAAATCTTGAGAAGGCCAATTTAATATATGTTTCCTTTTTCATCTCTGCAGAGCTTCCTCCGCGACCTTTATTAGAGAGACTTGCAAAGGAACTTCGTCGTCAACTGGTAGCTATTCTCATTTCTCCATTTTGGTTTTTTACAGCAGTTTACAAGTCATTGTTGCCTCTGATTATTTGGATATATTCATCACTGTTTGTTATGTAATATGTAGGGTCTACGGCTGTTCAATCTGGATATTATCAGAGAACATGGGACCAGAGATCAATTTTATGTCATTGACATTAACTACTTCCCTGGTGAGTGAGAACCTGATTTTATTTTTCATAGTTCTTCTTCATTAGAGCTATAATTATTTGCTGCTTACAACAACTTTAAAGAGTACTTAGTAGCACTGGAACTGGCATTGAATATTTTGCAGGGTATGGGAAAATGCCGGAGTACGAGCACATATTTACAGACTTTCTATTAAGCCTGACACAGAGCCGGTACAAGAAAAAATCCTGCTGAGTGACTGTTGAAGGACTTTGTTGTGGTTAAGCAGTGGGGCACCATCTCGGAGAATGATAATATGGTCTCAGTTTAGTAATAGCACGACAAGCTGTTGTGCTTGTTTTGGTACCATGTACAGTGCCATCTTGGTAGCAGCTTGATGAGTGACTATGCAGAATTTTCCGTGCAAAAATGCAGAGAAGTCCAAAAATTCCAGCTCCTGTGATCACTGGCCACCTGGTCCCCTACAGAAGAATCCATTGTGTACACAGCTTGTTAAGAATTCTGCTGGACTTCATTGTTGCTCTATTCTTCTATTGTCATGCCACTACTTTCTTACACCGCAAAGATGATATTAGCGGTTGGTGAGTTCACGCACCTCGTGTTATGTTGACATTTTCTTTTTGAGAGTGCTGGTATCCATCTGAAATGTACATGGTAAAGTAGAGAAAAACTGTTAACATATTTGTGACTCCTTAACTTTGGTTTCAGACTCGGTGTTTGCCGTTTTAGAATTGATTGCTTGATGCTCAGCGCAGCTCACTTTTGTTTTTCTGATTGGTCAGCTTCTTAACCACGGAGAATAAAGTTTATGTTTATGACATTTTTGGTTGGAGAATCTTTTATTGTAAATTTTTACAACATAGATTTCCTATGTATTTGACAAAGCTACAGGTAAGGCTTGTTGTCGTTGGGTATCTTGCTTCTTTGGGTGCAAATATGAAATGACGTGTGGTGTATGCCCGTGCTGATGGTAGAACCAGAGACAAAAAATTAAAAAAGAAAAATTCATTGTTCTTAGGGATGGCAATGGGCACCGCCCGCAGCGGGTTTGTCATTACTAAATTCAAACCCGCACAAAATTTAAATTACTAAACCCACCCGCAACCCGCAGCGGATTTTAATTTTTTTATAAAAATTCACCTGCAGCGGGTTTTAACAATTACCAAACCCGCAATGGTATCCGGTGGATTTTTTACGGTTTTTCGTATTTAAAATCACAAATGTTTAATATATAATTTATAATAACAACTTCAAATTTCATATAACATACTCAATTTTATATTTAAATAATGTAAATGAAAAATTAAAATTTCCACATCAATTCAACACAAATTCTCAAATTTAAGTATAAATTATACAAATCCATTTAAAAAATACAAACTAGTATCTAAAAATAATAATTACATTTCATATTATCATTTAAAACAAGCTCCAAGAGAAGATATTCATTTCATTCACCACTATAAGCACCCATCTAACACAATGCCTATAATAATAATTAAGATTAATATTTTCAAATACTAATTCGAAGGAAAATGCTTTTAGTTTTCTTTAGATTATGACTTTAGAGTAGGATATAGGCCACATACACACATACACAACTTTGAGCCTTTGGCTATTTGTTAATTTAATTAATGACATTATTTTCTTTATACATTTTTAGATTAAAATTAAATTAAAAATATTTAAAAAAAATATTGCGGGTTTGATGGATATCCATGCGGGTATCCACCGGATATAAGGTG
>NW_006262201.1:34890412-34977637 GCF_000493195.1 Citrus x clementina | reverse complement strand
GCTAATTGTTCCATGTTTATGATACGTCTGAAAAGTTGTGCAGCTATCTAATCTTTCGACGGAGCATATGGGGAAGATTGAGAATGGATTAGTGAATTCGTTGATGATAAGAACCAAGCACGTGCGTTTGGATAGAAATAGCAGTATTGTTTTCGATTTATAGACTAGTAGTGGCAGGATAAGAGATCGAGCGACGATAACCTTCTAGAACGTTCTCCCGAGAACTGAAAGGAGAGAACATTGTGGACATTTCTATGTACGTTTCCCATGAATATTATCGGGGACATGGCCCCTAAATTGCCATCACAATGAAATGATTGATGTCCATTTTCTTTCTTTCAAACGAATTTAGAACTGCAAAACCGAAATATGAGAGTAAGTAAGTTTCAACAGCCAAAAGCCTTGACCATTATAAAATGCTCTGGTTCTTAATGATTTTCTCGAACGGTGATATATTCTCGATCAGACAGTTCAGTTCATCATACTCCTATCGAATTCTGCAATACTAAATAAACACAGACCAGAACAGCCGTTGAGTAGTTTCGATAGACCAACCATCAAACGCAATGGGAATACTTAAAACTCACAAGAAGCTAATTTCCATTAATCATTAAAACAAGAAAATGATACCATAAAGGGAGAACAAGAACCAAAGAGTGCCAAAACAAAATGGACAGAAGTCACTAGCCAAGAAGCTAACCACTCGCAAGTGGTGCTTCTAAAGCGGCAGGCTCAGTGGCGTCGGCCCCAGGCGCAGCAGCAGATGCATCAGTGTCGGTATCATCAGAAACAAGTGACCAATCAGGAGGAAGAGGAGGCAGAGGAGGGTAAACGGTTGGTTTTCGATTGACGTCCCAAGGCTGAGTCTTGCGTGGCCTCGTTTTCATGTGATGCGCCGTCGCCTTCTTCTGCGGCCTCGATGAGTTCTCTATCACCAACCCAACATTGCACTTCCCTTCCACTCCCAACTTCTTGCTTGATAAATTGGGAACCACTACAATTTGCGAACCGAAAAATGATGAGATCGACATTCCTCTTCTGTTTCCTTCGCTTTGGTCTGCGCTGCGTTTGCTCTTGCAGAGTGACGGATTTCTTGTCCACCTCCACCTTTCGATTGAGATTAGGATTTAGCAGTACAGCATTATCTGTCTTTGCTTCGTAGTAATTTCCATTCCCAAACTACCCTTCAGCTTCATTTATTGGGCTCAATTTTTCGGACATGGGCTTTGTGTTGGTCTTTTAATTCAATGTACAATTATTATTATTATTATTATTATTACTGTTAGCATGGTATGACTTATGCAGCTGCTATTGGATTGGTTCTTCACATCATGGAGCTTATATTGTTGATATACCATGTATTGATTAATTTTGCTTCTGATGATTTTGTTACTTCTCCGTATAAATTGTTTAACATTCTTATTACAATAATAATCCATCGACAAAAAAAATGTTTGAGCGAACGAAGACACTCAAATAATGGCCGCGTATTTTTGGATGGCAACAATAGATAATTGCTCTCATTTATTATGTTTTTGTTTTTTTACATTAATTTTTTTTAGGTTGGAAAAGCCCATATATAGAGAGAGAGAGCAAGAAGATTGAATGAATAAACTAATAACTGTTTGGGCAATTTTTTTGCGGTAGATGTAGTTTATTTACAGAATAATATACTGAAGCCTTTTAAATCAATTATTTGACGGGATAATTTGAAATTTTGACCAATTTGCTAGTATTTGTGTTTAGAAGTAAAATAAAATGAGAAACAACTCTAACTGAATTTCTAAATTACAAAGAAAAACAATTGAAGATGAAAATCCAACTGTTCTAATCACATTTCAATGTATGGCAAGATTCGGATGACTAGGAAAGTAGGACACTTTGTAGTCTAGCAAGCAACTTTATTAACAGATAAACAAAATCACGGAATCAAGTTATCAACTTATCATCATCTTCGTTTTAATATATATATATATAGTCGTGCTGAGGTGCAGATGCCCTCTTTTTTTTTAATGCAGATACATTGTTAAGACTTACAATTTTTTAATATATATATATATATATATATATATTGTGCTAAGGTGCAGATGTCCTTTTTTTTTTAATGCAGACACATTGTTAAGATATACAACTTAATAGAATTATTTTTTTAATGCACTATAAAATTATGTAATTTAATAATATTAACTCTCATTTTATTAAATCGCATGATTTAAAAGTATTTTTACACAAAAAAAAGAGGTCGTTCGCACTAGAGAATAATTGATATAGAATCATTGTTAGGTGGAGGACGGACATACTGTTGTGTAGTCTAATAATATGTTTGTATAAAAAAATAAACATGTCTGCATTAAAAAAGAAATATATATAGGAGTTTAAGCACGTGTTTATAAAGTGGTTGCTTATATAGAAGGATATTATACAATTTATCCATATTTAGAGGACCATTTTAAGCATTTCTGCATGTGAAGGTGAGCTGGAATCGAGAAGCAATCATAATTGTTTTGCTTAAACAAACATCTTAATAGGAAAGGAATTTTTTTTTTGTTTTTTTTTTTTGGGGTTTTGTTTAATCATATCAAATTTTTGAAACGGTGACGTTTATTACTTGTTTCACTTATTGACCCTGAAAAGTGTGAAGTGTTAACAGTGGAGTGCTTTAAACACAAAACAGATTGGGAAACAGATTGGGAGAAGAAGAGTGGGGAGTGCGTCAACAGTCAGCACAACAAAGGGAAGGAAAAATGAAGGCATTGGGATGGTGGCTGATGCTGGTGGGTTCCCTTCGATTAGCCTCCGTTTGGTTTGGCTTCTTCGATATTTGGGCTCTCAGACTTGCTGTCTTCTCCAACACTACCAGTATGTTATTGTTTTTAAATATATTTGCCTTGTTATTTTCTCTTCTCAATTCTTCTATTTTGTTTATTTACTTATTTATTTTTAATTTCTTAATGAACACCCAATGCGGAGACAATGCCCTGTATTTCTAGGCTTGCAAGTTGAGCAGAGAACCCAGAGTTTCGAGATTTTAAGATACTTACAATTGGGTTTCTGTAATAGTGTTAATAAAGTCATCATAGGAGCACAATAATTTCAGATGTTAGAGCTGTGGTATTTAGAGTGCATAAGCAAAAGAATAGATATTGATTCACTGATGGTGGATTTGACATTTGAGTTTGCTGGCTAATTAAGAAACATATGCTGGATTTCATTAAGGAGCAAAGGGACCAGGATGTGGTCCGTTAATAAAGTTTTAGCATTGTCATTGGATGCTAACTAGTTAGCCCGTAATGTGCCCTCTACATGATTTTGGGATTCATATTTGCCATCTGTGTCCTCATTTTTAGACTTCTTTCTGCTCCGCTCTGTCCTTTCTTTCCTGAAGGTTTTGCATATTCAAAGTTGAATGGGGAATTCGACAATCTGTTAATTCAAATTAAAAGTGCACTATGTACTTGTTTGTATATCTGTTATTAGAAAGCCACTAATGTTTTAAAAAGATTAGTTCTTCTCTTTGCTGACAATGTTTTCTTCCGTAGCTTCCAATTAATCTCACATGAAGATGAATTAAATTCTTGCTTCTGAAAAGGAACTTATTCTCGAGTTTTGATTGGACAGTAATCCAGCTCGCTGAATTACTCAGCTCTTTTGGATATCCACAGGGATATGCTCAATTTGCTGATGACAATGTCCAGGATTTCTTAACTTTCCATGTTCTAATTAGTAATGCTTGATTTTTTTCTTTTTTCTTTTTGAAAGTATATATTTATTTTTTCTTCCTAAAACACATTCATGAAGCAGCATCTGTTTCATTTTCTACGTTCTATTTGTGGTGAACTATATTATATGAGATACTGATGATCTTTTCTCTATGAATTCTATGTAGTGACTGAAGTTCATGGAAGGACATTTGGGATTTGGACGCTTTTGACTTGCACTCTTTGCTTTCTTTGTGCATTTAATCTTGAAAACAGACCGCTGTATTGGGCGACATTTTTGTCATTCATCTATGCTTTTGGTCATTTCTTGACTGAATACCTAATCTATCAAACAATGGCCATTGGAAATCTGACAACTGTTGGCATCTTTGCTGGTAGGAAGTTCCCGAACTAAAAATCTAGCCATTTTATAATGTCCTCATTAAACCTCCTTTGTGCTTGGACTAAGTTGTCTGTTTTATTTTCCTTGTCATCATTTTTTATTTCACAAAATTTTGCCATTATTGTTGAGACCGAAAAAATCTCGTCAATTTAATATCCAATAGATGGTAATGACACTTCTGGTCCTGATATTAGTGGTTCAGTTTGTGGACTTTCATCTGCCATACATGAAAAGCACTATCTACTCGTGAGTCCTAAACCCTAAGCATTTTGGATTACAATGGACCACGACCATTCAGGGTGAAGCTGCTAGTCTGTTTCTAGCCTGATATAGTCATTCATTTCATGAGTGACTTGTTGGCTGTAAGTTTAAAAGAATTTCAAGCTAAAATCCACATGTGCTGTCAGAATTTTTCAACTTCTAAATCTTGTCTTTTCTATAATCTGGATCTGGTTAATGTTTTTGCTGCTGACTTTTCAAATGACTAAATTTACTCCCTTGCTGCCATTTTAATTAAATGTTGATCTGAATCAGGTACATCAATAATTTGGATGCTGTTGCAGTGGAATGCACGCCAGCAAGTTCACCCCAAGGATTCATGAAATTGGATCATACAAAGACTCCTTTTTGTTTGTGAAATAGATTAATTTTCACAAGAGATTGTCATAATCTACGTGTACAATTTGGTAGCAAGTTTTGCTGAGGATGCTTACAAAGAATTTCTGATTGCTTTTTCCGGTTAGTATTGATTAAAAATAGATGAAGATCTGAACTCCGTTCCCCCTTCCTGCATTTAGTGTTTAATGTGAACCATCTCAATTGAAAGTATGTTATTAGCTCACGGCTTTGCGTTATGATTTTCGGCAACTCCGGTCAATTAGTTGATTTCTGTTGTGTTTTACACAACCTTTCAAGATATACGACTGCGATTAGGTTATGTTGTTCGATATGCCAGCGAACACTTTTCGCTTATAATGAATTAACCAAGTAAAGGAGGGGAAAGATAAATCTTTTCATCTAAAACTGAAGGAAACCTGAAATTAAACAAAATATAAAAATTTGAAATCGAACTACTACTTCAACCAGCATTGACTATGCATCATCATCTTATTCCAGAGTAATTCTACATAGCTCAATAGTCCATATGATTATTTCATCTAGGCATTAAACATTAAGGCACATAGAACAAAAACATTTGTACAATTGCCTATGGAAAATCCTTCAGGGCATCATCCACCATCTTAACTCTTTTTACCCTGCAACTACATTACTCATCAGCAAGCATCTGCATCTTCACTGTTACTTGTTCCGACATTGGTGTTCCAGTGGAAACAGGTTGATCGATTCTATCTTCCAGCTGCATTTTCACCCTTGTAGAGCTCCTCTCTTGCTTCCGAACTACTTCCATCTCCATAATGCACCGGATTTAATAACAAGCTTTCATCCTCAAGTTGATTTTCTGCCTCTTCACTCTCTTGCTCTGCAGTTTCCTCTTCCCTCTCTCTATCTTCTTCATCAATGAGATCCTCTACTTCTTCAGGCTCTTCCTCTTCTGACTTGTCTTGCTCATTACCATCAATCTCATCATCTCCGCCCCCTCCTCCTTCATCTTTGCTTTCTTCAGGTTTAGCCTTCTTCGTCTCATCAACCTCCGTCTCATCAACCTCTTGTCTCTCTCCTTCCAAAGTGACTTGCTGTACTGGAAGACGGACGTCTTTTCTGCCAAGTTTAATGCCTTCATGCTCACTTTTCACTTCTGATTGTGTTGCGGTGCCCTCCTCGTATGCCTTCTTCCTGTCATATGACTTTCTGACTTGGTGAAGCAACCAGAAGCAAATTGCAAGCAACAAGCATATTTGAAGAAAGTGTTTCACCTTAAAGCCTTTAGACCTTAGGTTTTTACTTGAAGATTGCTTCAAAATGGTCATTTTCTGAAACTTATAATTCTCAGTCAAAATTCTCAATGGAAAGCGCTGAAACAATCACCAATCTGCATAAGTTTGACCGGGAGAGTAAAATAGTAATCAGCTTAAGCCACACACAACTGCAAGTCCAAACCTAGCATCATTGCAAAGAGGCGAAATAAACAACAACAGGTAATGTACATGCAAATTCTTAACTATAAAGAATTTGCAGGAAAGCTGCGTGCCTGGCAAGGTATATGGACGATTTCGGAAATTAGCCTTACGAATTCAATTTTAAATTGTAGTAAAAAAGACAACAAATCTCCACTATTCCTAGAAATGAAGTAAGGTTTCATTACAGGTGTAACCATGTAAGCACTGAAACGGCCATCAAATCACATAAACGAGAACAATAAACCTTTAAAATTTGGAAATTTAAGTCACAACTACAAAAATCACAACACCCATTTCAATATTCAAGTATTCCGACTTAAAGAAGCCAACAAATCCGTTGAAACTTCAAATTTTGATCTGAAACTTACCAAGAACAATTACAACAGTGCAACAATTCACACTAATTTTTTTCTTCCCCTAAGAACAAGATAATACTAGCAATAAAATAACAAAATAATTAAGCATTACCTTTAAGTTTTGTTTTTTGGAGTTAAAAGTTTTCAATGAATTGACCAAAGAAGTGGTGACTATCGGAGAGAAGAAGAGAGTGAAAATGAGTGGTTAAAGGGTGTGAAACATGTGTCTTGCTTAGAAAACACAGACAAAGAGTGAGTTAAGACACTAGAATGTATGCATTTATTTAATTAAGAACCCATCAACTTCGGTGGCTAGTGGTTGTTTGCCTGGCTTACCACATATGGCTGCAATAATTGTATGAATTTTATCGTTAACGACATCGTTTCTTCCTTACCCAACTCCTTTGCCACTCAGAAATTACGGGGTGTGATATCAGACGAGTGACATGAGTTGGTTTGGTTCCACTTTCACTCTGTTAGTCTAGATGGCTTCGCTCGATGCCCATGTGAAGTAGGGCCATTAGCCAACTAAATAATGATCCAAAACACTTTGTGACATTTCTCTTTATTATTTTTTTTAAATCAACTAATTTCAGGGCGCGAGTTAATTTCCTTATATTAACGTAGAGATGCAACAATTCAAGAGAAAAAAATTGGTAATTAGTAGATTAAAAGTGATTTTTTTTATTTAGTTGTTTCTCGATATCAGTAAATAACTAAATTTATTCCTTTACAAATAAATAAATAAATGAGCTATAGCAATAATATAACTACTACATTTGATGAGACCATCAGATGAGAATCAGACGGCTGTAGTATAATGCATCAAAGTGACATAAAGCACCTAATTAAGGCTCAAAAGCTCCTCATTACAAAAATATTGGGCGGCTAATCAAAGCTCAGAAGGTTCCTCATATCAGAATTTAACAGAGCAAAAATGAATTCTTGAAAACAAAACCTCTTCAAACCCCTCACTCGCCTTTCTTCACCGCAATCCGCAAGACACTTCTTCAGCTTTTTGCAAAAGCCTTCATCGCCTTTTACTCTATTCATCTTTCTCTGCCAAAATTGCTCTTTCCATCTCTTCTTTTACTCCAAAAGGATGAATCTTGAACAAGAAGAATCAAAAGAACAGTCTGAAGCGGGGGACCAAAATAGGGAAGTTCGACAAGTATCTGATGAAGATGAAGAAGCAGTTAAGGAACTAGATCATCAGTTATTTTCAAAGATTCCAGATTCTTTAATTCTTGAAATGCTCCCAATCGATCTCTTGTTTGATTGTTTAAGAACACAAATGTTCGATCATATTATCAATAATGCTGATTTTAAAGACCAGTTTCAGAGTCATAGACGTCATCTACTTTTCGTGCCTAAGGTTGATTGTCGAGCAAGAATCAACATAAAAACTTGTAAATCCAAATTTAAACACATACCCGGATTATATGCGGAAAACTGATAAACCAAAGTTATGCGACTGATTTATGGTTGGAAGATGATCACAAAGTCAGAAAATCCTCTCAATTCACATTGCACAAAGTCAGGAAATCCTCTCAATTCACATTGCAAGAACCCTTTAAGCTTCTCTTGACTTGAATTTTCCCCTTTAAGCTTCTCTTGACTTAAATTTTCTCCAAATTGCACTTTTGGTTTTTTTTTTTTTTGGCTTAACTTCTCTTCTCTATAGATTTGCACTCTATTTATAGCATTCTAAAAGTAGTGATCATCTTCTCAATAATCACTAAATAAACTTAAACAATTGTTGGAATGATCATATTCTTAATGATCACTTAATATCATTCCAAGAGTAGTGATCATCTTCTCAATGACCACTAAATAAGCTTAAACAATTGTTGGAGTGATCATCGTCTTAATGATCACTTAATATTTTTCAATATAATATTGTAAGATATTATAGAGTTCTAATTTAAAATGATCACTTGCTCTTGGTCATACTTCTTTCCGTGGCCTCAAAGTGATAGACCCTATATATAAATATATATTTCCAACACCTGATGATAAGTCTCGTCTCTCTTTTATCTGTGGGCGTGTCTACTTTCCCTAGTCTTGATGACCGCTCCTCTATTAGAATACCCCTACGCCACTACACCTGCAACACTGATGTGTTAACAATTTGTGAGGGGATTGTTTTCCTCAAGAGCAGGAACGATTACGCAGTCTGGAATCCATTCTTGAATCGTCACAGAAGAGTGCTTATGCTAGTGCACTGCTTGACACGAGGCGTGAAATACTGGTACGATCTTGGTATGAACGAAGAAGGTGTAAAAATAATTGTGGTAGTGGACCCGATTTTGAAAGGAGATAAAACTACAAAGGTCCATCTTTGTCACGTTAATGATAATGCTCGTTGGGAATTATTAGAATTGCCTTTCCTATTCGATTCACAACATATGATAGGAGAGTATTCAAGAGGTTGCATATATTGGGTAGGTGCTGGTAACCTAATGGAATATGTAGTCAGATTTAACATCTGTAAGAGAGAGTTCGAGGTGATAAGACTTCCTTTCAAGGCATCGTCATATCATATTCCGTCTGGAGGCTTTGCTTTTCCTACACCACTGCTACAAGTTTTGAATGGTGATGTTTGTACTTTTAAAGATAAGGGAGATGCTATAGTAATTTGGAGTCTGTCAAAAGCTAAAAGGTAGGAACATGTCTGCGAAATTCCGAGAACTGCTTTATTGCAATCGCAGTGCTTCAAATGCTTGGGTTTCTCCAACAATTTAAGAAAACTACTGATACAGACGGGTAAAAATTGCTTCGTGTGGTATGATATTGCCATTAAATTTCGAGAAAAGTTTGACATAGACAGGCCTTATGGAGGCTTTGAAGTAAAATTTATCTTTGAGACGTTGGAATGCAGAGGCTTGGACAGTACTACCGAAACTATCGTTGGGCTATGGGGAATATGAATGGAAGGATAAGTTTACTACTATTTCTACATGAAAAATTGTATTTTGTGTAGTCATTTTACAAGTTTAAGATCTATATTTTCTCTAGAATATAAGTTTAGAGAACGTTACATTAGTCTCTTTTTTTTTTTTTTTGGTGGGGGGGTGGGGGTTGAAGATGCCTATTCTTTGGTGGCTTTTGCAAACCTTCAAGTATTAGTAGTTGGTTTTTTTTTTTTTTTAATTTTAAGATACTATAGAGTTGTTTGTGGGATATTGCTTGTGCTTATTGGCATTAAAGATTTGGAAGCAAGATATATGCTTTTTGTATTAATGAACTATTGCCAAAAGAAGAAATAGAATAAACAATTAGTACTATGTTCTATTGTAGATTTTTAATGGTTCATCCTCCAAATTGGCCAAATTCCATCCATCCCAGAAAACAAATCAATTTGTTTATTTATTTCATTGTTCGGGACTATAAGACTCTACAAAACATTTGCAAAGAATAACTGTAAGCATAAAATTCCCTCTCTAAAGGCACGAAGCAATCCGTGAAGAGTGCTCGTTTAGAAGTTTGACTTTGTTAGTGTTAACCCATAAATCGAGCCCTGCAGTAGTTCTCACTCTTTGACAGACAAAGTAATGACCTCTTTGACTTGGTCAGAATAAGTGACTCACGCGCAATTCACGTGCGATGGCTTATTTTCTAAAAACATAAAACTCAATTGGACCCGTATGATTAAATTTCAAAACTTCAAAGACTGAAAGGATTTAAGACCTTGATTTGCAATTGATAGTGTTGTCGTTTGCCTTTGATGTCTGTGTCCACATTCCACAACAAAAGTTCATTTAATGTAAAATTAATCTATATATGCCGCTTATGAGTGTGTGTATAAACAAATTAATATAATCAAATTGACCCACGATACAAGGGTATTTTTAGAAATAAATGGAGTACGGTAAAATATGGGGTCTTATGATTTATGAAATGTGGGCAAAGCTGATGTTCCAAATATTGTAACAAATAGTCAATAGATATGGATCATTGATTTTTATATTTCTTAAATTCATTGGGTGAAAGTAATTTTAATGTAAAACTAGGTACGGATTAACGGGTGCAATATCAATTTAAAACTTTCATTTTTAATCACATTTTACTTATTTTTTCAAATAAATCCTTATAAATTTTGTATAACTAAATAGTTTTGTCGTTTATCTCTTCTACAATTATTTTAAATTTTTTTAAAGTTTTTACTATATTTTTATAAGAACCTAAATAATTATCATGTTCATAAACCTAAATGATTATCATGTTCATAAAGATCTACATATTCTGAATATATATTTGTACCTTTATTTATAATTTCTTGTCTCTCTTAAGACATGAACTAGATTTTTTCACTACACACACACACTCATACCATCAATGCTTTCACATAGATATCTAAATCTAGTATCTTGAATTATAAGAGATATTATATATCATAAAATCCTATGAATCTAATGAGTTATTAGAAAAATGGTACAATGAATAAATTACCTGAATCTATAATAATTTCACAAATCATAAAAACCAATAAGTAGCCACATTCTAGCTACAAAAAAAGAGGATTTTCGTATGGAAGATTTCAACTTTTTGATCGGATCAATAATTCAAACATGTGAAGAAATAATTAATTAAATTGAATTTCACTTTATCTATTAAATAAATTAGGAAACCCAAATTTATCTATAAAATAATATAGAAAGTGCAAACGAAATAATAGAGATTAATAGTTTTAATGAAGAAAATATAAAACAAATTAAAAAGTTAGGAGATCAAATGAGCAAAGAATTTTATAAAGTTAAATAATTAACAAAATTCTTCAACATTGAAGATCAGGAAATATTGAAGTAAGAGAGCATTAATACAACGAATAAAAGCTCAATAGACGTAAGATTAAACAAGTTAGAGATTCAATTAGATAAAATAGAAAAAAATTGTTCAGCAACTTAGAACTAAATTTGCTATAATATAAATAGAAAACTTTAAAAAAATTGAAGTTCTAAAATACAATTACAACAAAGAGGGCAAGTTAGATTGATCTCCAACCAGCCATGGATGCAATTTAAAATGAAAGATATGATTGCATATAGGAAAAATTCGGCAGGTCGGCAAGTTTCATCATCTGTAAAAGTTTCTGTTGATGCGGGATTCCGGTTCTCCTCGTTCTACGACCAGGATCTCTGCTCGATCAACGTCATCACGACCAGGGGGTCTCCTCGCAAGGCTTCTTCTCCAGAGGTTCCTGCGCACACAGACAAGTCAGAGTACGCCGGTTGTTCTCTCGGCGCAAACCCTCCGACGCTCAAGTCAGATATGAAGGTTCGGGGAACGCTTGCCACAGATCTTATGGCTTTTTCGTGGTTTTCTCTTCTTTAGAATTTCTTTTCTAATCTAAAAAATGCTAACCCATTTACCTTCGTTGGCTACCTTTTTATAGGCTTCCTCTGAATCCCAGTTTTCCTCTTTTTTCGAGACGGTATGGGACTCTGACTGCCGCGTTATGGGCAAACGTGGGATCTTGCGTGTTACGCCACGGTTCTGGGGAAAGCGTGGCCGCCGTGGTTTCGTGAGATCTTGTTTCCGCTTTTTTGGGGGACGGTATCGGACTCCGACTGCTGCGTTATGCTGCGTTATGGGCAAACGTGGGATCTTGCGTGTTACGCCACGGTTCTGGGGAAAGCGTGGCTGTCGTGCCTAGATTCTCGGGCTGGAGAGCAGGTCTTGCCAACTGCCGTCGACCGGGTCTCCTCGCCTCTCGACCTCTAGCCGGAATGGCCTTATGCCTCTTACAGGAAATTTGCCTTGCGGATGACGTGCTCGTGGACGAGCAGGATATTTCTGCTCCTGTTCCCCCGCGCACCAGGCTTTTACGGAACACACCGGTTCGCAGAACTCTACCATCAGATATCTGCTCACCATGCCTGGTCTCGTCGACGTATTTCTCCCAAACACCGGTCCCCCAGTTTCTGGTGTTGGGTAATGTAGTGGACCAGCAGTAGAAACTCGCTAGTACTCGCTCGCGTGGGATTGGAAAAGGCTGCCAAGAATCACGTCGCATTTAATTGCGGACGAGGTGATGTGGCAGAAATCCCCCCCTCCATTTGAATTTCAAACCGACGGTTATGAGACCCTCGGGATTCGGCGCTGTTAAATGCTGGCCACCCCAGAGTCCGTCCTCATTAGGAAAACCAAATCCTCTCTGTTAATTATTAACAAATTAATAAAAATGTTTTTTGATTACTTTCTTGTGTTGTAATTATGAATTAATTTTCGTTTGAGAATCTGCTTGTCTTTGTCTAGACGAGCAGGTTCCGGCTTTGCTCATCGTTTTGCCACACGCCTTTGAAGATTCTTCAATGCCTGGGATTCGGCTCGCCTTCGCGCGGTCGAGCAGATCCTGGCACGCTTGGCATCTGTCTCGCCATAAAACAGGCTGTGAGACTGGGTGAGCCTTTGCATGCCTCAGGAATTTCTTCGAATGCTTTGGAGTCTGCTCGCCTTCTCGTGGTCGAGCAGATCCTGGCATGCTTGGCTTCTGTCTCGCCATAAGACAGGCTTTGAGACTTGGTGAGCCATTGCATGCCTCAGGAATTTCTTCGAATGCTTTGGAGTCTGCTCGCCTTTTCGTGGTCGAGCAGATCCTAGCATGCTTGGCTTCTGTCTCGCCATAAGACAGGCTTTGAGACTTTGTCGAGCCTTTGCATGCCTCAGGAATTTCTTCGAATGCTTTGGAGTCTGCTCGCCTTTTCGTGGTCGAGCAGATCCTAGCATGCTTGGCTTCTGTCTCGCCATAAGACAGGCTTTGAGACTTTGTCGAGCCTTTGCATGCCTAGGGAATTTCTTCGAATGCTTTGGAGTCTGCTCGCCTTCTCGTGGCCGAGCAGATCCTGGCATGCTTGGCTTCTGTCTCGCCATAAGACAGGCTTTGAGACTTTGTCGAGCCTTTGCATGCCTTGGGTTCTTCGAGGATTGGGATTCTGCTCGCCTTCTCGTGGCCGAGCAGATCTTGGCATGCTTGGCTTCTGTCTCGCCATAAGACAGGCTTTGAGACTTTGTTGAGCCTTTGCATGCCTTTGATTCTTCGAGGATTGGGATTCTGCTCGCCTTCTCGTGGCCGAGCAGATCCTGGCATGCTTGGCTTCTGTCTCGCCATAAGACAGGCTTTGAGACTTGGTGAGCCTTTGCATGCCTCAGGAATTTCTTCGAATGCTTTGGAGTCTGCTCGCCTTCTCGTGGTCGAGCAGATCCTGGCATGCTTGGCTTCTGTCTCGCCATAAGACAGGCTTTGAGACTTGATGAGCCTTTGCATGCCTTTGATTCTTCAAGGATTGGGATGCTGCTCGCCTTCTCGTAGCTGAGCAGATCCTTGCATGCTTGGCTTCTGTCTCGCCATAAGACAGGCTTTGAGACTTTGATGAGCCTTTGCATGCCTTAGATGATTTCTTCAAATCTTGGGATTCTGCTAGCCTTCTCGTGGCCGAGCAGATCCTGGCATGCTTGGCTTCTGTCTCGCCATAAAACAGGCTTTGAGACTTGATGAACCTTTGCATGCCTCAGGAATTTCTTCGAATGCTTTGGAGTCTGCTCGCCTTCTCGTGACCGAGCAGATCCTGGCATGCTTGGCTTCTGTCTCGCCATAAGACAGGCTTTGAGACTTTGCCGAGCCTTTGCATGCCTTGGGTTCTTCGAGGATTGGGATTCTGCTCGCCTTCTTGTGGCCGAGCAGATCCTGGCATGCTTGGCTTCTGTCTCGCCATAAGACAGGCTTTGAGACTTTGTGAGCCTTTGCATGCCTTTGATTCTTCAAGGATTAGGATGCTGCTCGCCTTCTCGTGGCTGAGCAGATCCTGGCATGCTTGGCTTCTGTCTCGCCATAAGACAGGCTTTGAGACTTTGATGAGCCTTTGCATGGCTTAGATGATTTCTTCAAAGCTTGGGAGTCTGCTCGCCTTCTCGTGACCGAGCAGATCCTGGCATGCTTGGCTTCTGTCTCGCCATAAAACAGGCTTTGAGACTTGATGAGCCTTTGCATGCCTCAGGAATTTCTTCGAATGCTTTGGAGTCTGCTCGCCTTCTCGTAGTCGAGCAGATCCTGGCATGCTTGGCTTCTGTCTCGCCATAAGACAGGCTTTGAGACTTTGATGAGCCTTTGCATGCCTTTGATTCTTCAAGGATTGGGATGCTGCTCGCCTTCTCGTGGCTGAGCAGATCCTGGCATGCTTGGTTTCTGTCTCGCCATAAGACAGGCTTTGAGACTTTGATGAGCCTTTGCATGGCTTAGATGATTTCTTCAAAGCTTGGGATTCTGCTAGCCTTCTCGTGGCCGAGCAGATCCTGGCATGCTTGGCTTCTGTCTCGCCATAAAACAGGCTTTGAGACTTGATGAGCCTTTGCATGCCTCAGGAATTTCTTCGAATGCTTTGGAGTCTGCTCGCCTTCTCGTAGTCGAGCAGATCCTGGCATGCTTGGCTTCTGTCTCGCCATAAGACAGGCTTTGAGACTTGATGAGCCTTTGCATGCCGTTGATTCTTCAAGGATTGGGATGCTGCTCGCCTTCTCGTGGCTGAGCAGATCCTGGCATGCTTGGCTTCAGTCTCGCCATAAGACATGCTTTGAGACTTTGATGAGCCTTTGCATGCCTTAGATGATTTCTTCAAAGCTTGGGATTCTGCTAGCCTTCTCGTGGCCGAGCAGATCCTGGCATGCTTGGCTTCTGTCTCGCCATAAGATAGGCTTTGAGACTTTGTCGAGCTTTTGCATGCCTTGGGTTCTTCGAGGATTGGGATTCCGCTCGCCTTCTCGTGGCCGAGCAGATCCTGGCATACTTGGCTTCTGTCTCGCCATAAGACAGGCTTTGAGACTTTGATGAGCCTTTGCATGCCTTGGGTGATTTCTTCAATGCTTGGGATTCTGTTCGCCTTCTCGTGGCCGAGCAGAACCTGGCATGCTTGGCTTCTGTCTCGCCATAAGACAGGCTTTGAGACTTTGCCGAGCCTTTGCATGCCTTGGGTTCTTCGAGGATTGGGATTCTGCTCGCCTTCTTGTGGCCGAGCAGATCCTGGCATGCTTGGCTTCTGTCTCGCCATAAGACAGGCTTTGAGACTTTGATGAGCCTTTGCATGCCTTGCGTGATTTCTTCAAATCTTGGGATTCTGCTAGCCTTCTCGTGGCCGAGCAGATCCTGGCATGCTTGGCTTCTGTCTCGCCATAAGACAGGCTTTGAGACTTTGATGAGCCTTTACTTGCCTTTGATTCTTCAAGGATTGGGATGTTGTTCGCCTTCTCGTGGCTGAGCAGATCCTGGCATGCTTGGCTTCTGTCTCGCCATAAGACAGGCTTTGAGACTTGATGAGCCTTTGCATGCCTTTGATTCTTCAAGGATTGGGATGCTGCTCGCCTTCTCGTGGCTGAGCAGATCCTGGCATGCTTGGTTTCTGTCTCGCCATAAGACAGGCTTTGAGACTTTGATGAGCCTTTGCATGGCTTAGATGATTTCTTCAAAGCTTGGGATTCTGCTAGCCTTCTTGTGGCCGAGCAGATCCTGGCATGCTTGGCTTCTGTCTCGCCATAAAACAGGCTTTGAGACTTGATGAGCCTTTGCATGCCTCATGAATTTCTTCGAATGCTTTGGAGTCTGCTCGCCTTCTCGTAGTCGAGCAGATCCTGGCATGCTTGGCTTCTGTCTCGCCATAAGACAGGCTTTGAGACTTGATGAGCCTTTGCATGCCGTTGATTCTTCAAGGATTGGGATGCTGCTCGCCTTCTCGTGGCTGAGCAGATCCTGGCATGCTTGGCTTCTGTCTCGCCATAAGACATGCTTTGAGACTTTGATGAGCCTTTGCATGCCTTAGATGATTTCTTCAAAGCTTGGGATTCTGCTAGCCTTCTCGTGGCCGAGCAGATCCTGGCATGCTTGGCTTCTGTCTCGCCATAAGACAGGCTTTGAGACTTTGATGAGCCTTTGCATGCCTTGGGTGATTTCTTCAAAGCTTGGGATTCTGCTAGCCTTCTCGTGGCCGAGCAGATCCTGGCATGCTTGGCTTCTGTCTAGCCATAAAATAGGCTTTGAGACTTGATGAGCCTTTGCATGCCTTAGATGATTTCTTCAAAGCTTGGGATTCTGCTAGCCTTCTCGTGGCCGAGCAGATCCTGGCATGCTTGGCTTCTGTCTCGCCATAAAACAGGCTTTGAGACTTGATGAGCCTTTGCATGCCTCATGAATTTCTTCGAATGCTTTGGAGTCTGCTCGCCTTCTCGTAGTCGAGCAGATCCTGGCATGCTTGGCTTCTGTCTCGCCATAAGACAGGCTTTGAGACTTGATGAGCCTTTGCATGCCGTTGATTCTTCAAGGATTGGGATGCTGCTCGCCTTCTCGTGGCTGAGCAGATCCTGGCATGCTTGGCTTCTGTCTCGCCATAAGACATGCTTTGAGACTTTGATGAGCCTTTGCATGCCTTAGATGATTTCTTCAAAGCTTGGGATTCTGCTAGCCTTCTCGTGGCCGAGCAGATCCTGGCATGCTTGGCTTCTGTCTAGCCATAAAATAGGCTGTGAGACTTGATGAGCCTTTCCATGCCTCAGATGATTTCGTCAAAGCTTGGGATTCTGCTAGCCTTCTCGTGGCCGAGCAGATCCTGGCATGCTTGGCTTCTGTCTCGCCATAAAACAGGCTTTGAGACTTGCTGAGCCTTTGCATGCCTTAGATGATTTCTTCAAAGCTTGGGATTCTGCTAGCCTTCTCGTGGCCGAGCAGATCTTGGCATGCTTGGCTTCTGTCTCGCCATAAAACAGGTTTGAGACTTTGATGGGCCTTTGCATGCCTTAGATGATTTCTTCAAAGCTTGGGATTCTGCTAGCCTTCTTGTGGCCGAGCAAATCCTGGCATGCTTGGCTTCTGTCTCGCCATAAAACAGGCTTTGAGACGTGATGAGCCTTTGCATGCCTCAGGAATTTCTTCGAATGCTTTGGAGTCTGCTCGCCTTCTCGTGGCTGAGCAGATCCTGGCATGCTTGGCTTCTGTCTCGCCATAAGACAGGCTTTGAGACTTGATGAGCCTTTGCATGCCTTTGATTCTTCAAGGATTGGGATGCTGCTCGCCTTCTCGTGGCTGAGCAGATCCTGGCATGCTTGGCTTCTGTCTCGCCATAAGACAGGCTTTGAGACTTTGATGAGACTTTGCATGCCTTAGATGATTTCTTCAAAACTTGGGATTCTGCTAGCCTTCTCGTGGCCGAGCAGATCCTGGCATGCTTGGCTTCTGTCTCGCCATAAAACAGGCTTTGAGACTTGATGAGCCTTTGCATGCCTCATGAATTTCTTCGAATGCTTTGGAGTCTGCTCGCCTTCTCGTAGTCGAGCAGATCCTGGCATGCTTGGCTTCTGTCTCGCCATAAGACAGGCTTTGAGACTTGATGAGCCTTTGCATGCCGTTGATTCTTCAAGGATTGGGATGCTGCTCGCCTTCTCGTGGCTGAGCAGATCCTGGCATGCTTGGCTTCTGTCTCGCCATAAGACATGCTTTGAGACTTTGATGAGCCTTTGCATGCCTTAGATGATTTCTTCAAAGCTTGGGATTCTGCTAGCCTTCTCGTGGCCGAGCAGATCCTGGCATGCTTGGCTTCTGTCTCGCCATAAGACAGGCTTTGAGACTTTGATGAGCCTTTGCATGCCTTGGGTGATTTCTTCAAAGCTTGGGATTCTGCTAGCCTTCTCGTGGCCGAGCAGATCCTGGCATGCTTGGCTTCTGTCTAGCCATAAAATAGGCTTTGAGACTTGATGAGCCTTTGCATGCCTTAGATGATTTCTTCAAAGCTTGGGATTCTGCTAGCCTTCCCGTGGCCGAGCAGATCCTGG
Source organism: Citrus x clementina (assembly GCF_000493195.1). Classification (NCBI taxonomy): domain Eukaryota; kingdom Viridiplantae; phylum Streptophyta; class Magnoliopsida; order Sapindales; family Rutaceae; genus Citrus; species Citrus x clementina. Next base: position 34,959,291 of record NW_006262201.1, on the reverse strand, counting down.
CATGCTTGGCTTCTGTCTCGCCATAAAACAGGCTTTGAGACTTGATGAGCCTTTGCATGCCTCATGAATTTCTTCGAATGCTTTGGAGTCTGCTCGCCTTCTCGTAGTCGAGCAGATCCTGGCATGCTTGGCTTCTGTCTCGCCATAAGACAGGCTTTGAGACTTGATGAGCCTTTGCATGCCTTTGATTCTTCAAGGATTGGGATGCTGCTCGCCTTCTCGTGGCTGAGCAGATCCTTGCATGCTTGGCTTCTGTCTCGCCATAAGACAGGCTTTGAGACTTTATCGAGCCTTTGCATGCCTTAGATGATTTCTTCAAAGCTTGGGATTCTGCTAGCCTTCTCGTGGCCGAGCAAATCCTGGCATGCTTGGCTTCTGTCTCGCCATAAAACAGGCTTTGAGACTTGATGAGCCTTTGCATGCCTCAGGAATTTCTTCGAATGCTTTGGAGTCTGCTCGCCTTCTCGTGGCTGAGCAGATCCTGGCATGCTTGGCTTCTGTCTCGCCATAAGACAGGCTTTGAGACTTGATGAGCCTTTGCATGCCTTTGATTCTTCAAGGATTGGGATGCTGCTCGCCTTCTCGTGGCTGAGCAGATCCTGGCATGCTTGGCTTCTGTCTCGCCATAAGACAGGCTTTGAGACTTTGATGAGCCTTTGCATGCCTTTGATTCTTCAAGGATTGGGATGTTGTTCGCCTTCTCGTGGCTGAGCAGATCCTGGCATGCTTGGCTTCTGTCTCGCCATAAGACAGGCTTTGAGACTTGATGAGCCTTTGCATGCCTTTGATTCTTCAAGGATTGGGATGCTGCTCGCCTTCTCGTGGCTGAGCAGATCCTGGCATGCTTGGTTTCTGTCTCGCCATAAGACAGGCTTCGAGACTTTGATGAGCCTTTGCATGGCTTAGATGATTTCTTCAAAGCTTGGGATTCTGCTAGCCTTCTCGTGGCCGAGCAGATCCTGGCATGCTTGGCTTCTGTCTCGCCATAAAACAGGCTTTGAGACTTGATGAGCCTTTGCATGCCTTGGGTGATTTCTTCAAAGCTTGGGATTCTGCTAGCCTTCTCGTGGCCGAGCAGATCCTGGCATGCTTGGCTTCTGTCTCGCCATAAGACAGGCTTTGAGACTTTGATGAGCCTTTGTATGCCTTGGGTGATTTCTTCAAAGCTTGGGATTCTGCTAGCCTTCTCGTGGCCGAGCAGATCCTGGCATGCTTGGCTTCTGTCTAGCCATAAAATAGGCTTTGAGACTTGATGAGCCTTTGCATGCCTTAGATGATTTCGTCAAAGCTTGGGATTCTGCTAGCCTTCTCGTGGCCGAGCAGATCCTGGCATGCTTGGCTTCTGTCTCGCCATAAAACAGGCTTTGAGACTTGCTGAGCCTTTGCATGCCTTAGATGATTTCTTCAAAGCTTGGGATTCTGCTAGCCTTCTCGTGGCCGAGCAGATCTTGGCATGCTTGGCTTCTGTCTCGCCATAAAACAGGTTTGAGACTTTGATGGGCCTTTGCATGCCTTAGATGATTTCTTCAAAGCTTGGGATTCTGCTAGCCTTCTTGTGGCCGAGCAAATCCTGGCATGCTTGGCTTCTGTCTCGCCATAAAACAGGCTTTGAGACGTGATGAGCCTTTGCATGCCTCAGGAATTTCTTCGAATGCTTTGGAGTCTGCTCGCCTTCTCGTGGCTGAGCAGATCCTGGCATGCTTGGCTTCTGTCTCGCCATAAGACAGGCTTTGAGACTTGATGAGCCTTTGCATGCCTTTGATTCTTCAAGGATTGGGATGCTGCTCGCCTTCTCGTGGCTGAGCAGATCCTGGCATGCTTGGCTTCTGTCTCGCCATAAGACAGGCTTTGAGACTTTGATGAGACTTTGCATGCCTTAGATGATTTCTTCAAAACTTGGGATTCTGCTAGCCTTCTCGTGGCCGAGCAGATCCTGGCATGCTTGGCTTCTGTCTCGCCATAAAACAGGCTTTGAGACTTGATGAGCCTTTGCATGCCTCAGGAATTTCTTCGAATGCTTTGGAGTCTGCTCGCCTTCTCGTAGTCGAGCAGATCCTGGCATGCTTGGCTTCTGTCTCGCCATAAGACAGGCTTTGAGACTTGATGAGCCTTTGCATGCCGTTGATTCTTCAAGGATTGGGATGCTGCTCGCCTTCTCGTGGCTGAGCAGATCCTGGCATGCTTGGCTTCTGTCTCGCCATAAGACATGCTTTGAGACTTTGATGAGCCTTTGCATGCCTTAGATGATTTCTTCAAAGCTTGGGATTCTGCTAGCCTTCTCGTGGCCGAGCAGATCCTGGCATGCTTGGCTTCTGTCTCGCCATAAGACAGGCTTTGAGACTTTGATGAGCCTTTGCATGCCTTGGGTGATTTCTTCAAAGCTTGGGATTCTGCTAGCCTTCTCGTGGCCGAGCAGATCCTGGCATGCTTGGCTTCTGTCTAGCCATAAAATAGGCTTTGAGACTTGATGAGCCTTTGCATGCCTTAGATGATTTCTTCAAAGCTTGGGATTCTGCTAGCCTTCTCGTGGCCGAGCAGATCCTGGCATGCTTGGCTTCTGTCTCGCCATAAAACAGGCTTTGAGACTTGCTGAGCCTTTGCATGCCTTAGATGATTTCTTCAAAGCTTGGGATTCTGCTAGCCTTCTCGTGGCCGAGCAGATCTTGGCATGCTTGGCTTCTGTCTCGCCATAAAACATGCTTTGAGACTTTGATGAGCCTTTGCATGCCTTAGATGATTTCTTCAAAGCTTGGGATTCTGCTAGCCTTCTTGTGGCCGAGCAAATCCTGGCATGCTTGGCTTCTGTCTCGCCATAAAACAGGCTTTGAGACGTGATGAGCCTTTGCATGCCTCAGGAATTTCTTCGAATGCTTTGGAGTCTGCTCGCCTTCTCGTGGCTGAGCAGATCCTGGCATGCTTGGCTTCTGTCTCGCCATAAGACAGGCTTTGAGACTTGATGAGCCTTTGCATGCCTTTGATTCTTCAAGGATTGGGATGCTGCTCGCCTTCTCGTGGCTGAGCAGATCCTGGCATGCTTGGCTTCTGTCTCGCCATAAGACAGGCTTTGAGACTTTGATGAGACTTTGCATGCCTTAGATGATTTCTTCAAAACTTGGGATTCTGCTAGCCTTCTCGTGGCCGAGCAGATCCTGGCATGCTTGGCTTCTGTCTCGCCATAAAACAGGCTTTGAGACTTGATGAGCCTTTGCATGCCTCAGGAATTTCTTCGAATGCTTTGGAGTCTGCTCGCCTTCTCGTAGTCGAGCAGATCCTGGCATGCTTGGCTTCTGTCTCGCCATAAGACAGGCTTTGAGACTTGATGAGCCTTTGCATGCCGTTGATTCTTCAAGGATTGGGATGCTGCTCGCCTTCTCGTGGCTGAGCAGATCCTGACATGCTTGGCTTCTGTCTCGCCATAAGACATGCTTTGAGACTTTGATGAGCCTTTGCATGCCTTAGATGATTTCTTCAAAGCTTGGGATTCTGCTAGCCTTCTCGTGGCCGAGCAGATCCTGGCATGCTTGGCTTCTGTCTCGCCATAAGACAGGCTTTGAGACTTTGATGAGCCTTTGCATGCCCTTAGATGATTTCTTCAAAAGCTTGGGATTCTGCTAGCCCTTCTCGTGGGCCGAGCAGATCCTGGCATGCTTGGCTTCTGTCTCGCCATAAAGACAGGCTTTGAGACTTTGATGAGCCTTTGCATGCCTTGGGTGATTTCTTCAAAGCTTGGGATTCTGCTAGCCTTCTCGTGGCCGAGCAGATCCTGGCATGCTTGGCTTCTGTCTAGCCATAAAACAGGCTTTGAGACTTGATGAGCCTTTGCATGCCTTAGATGATTTCTTCAAAGCTTGGGATTCTGCTAGCCTTCTCGTGGCCGAGCAGATCCTGGCATGCTTGGCTTCTGTCTCGCCATAAAACAGGCTTTGAGACTTGATGAGCCTTTGCATGCCTTAGATGATTTCTTCAAAGCTTGGGATTCTGCTAGCCTTCTCGTGGCCGAGCAGATCCTGGCATGCTTGGCTTCTGTCTCGCCATAAGACAGGCTTTGAGACTTTGATGAGCCTTTGCATGCCTTGGGTGATTTCTTCAAAGCTTGGGATTCTGCTAGCCTTCTCGTGGCCGAGCAGATCCTGGCATGCTTGGCTTCTGTCTCGCCATAAAACAGGCTTTGAGACTTTGATGAGCCTTTGCATGCCTTGGGTGATTTCTTCAAAGCTTGGGATTCTGCTAGCCTTCTCGTGGCCGAGCAGATCCTGGCATGCTTGGCTTCTGTCTAGCCATAAAACAGGCTTTGAGACTTGATGAGCCTTTGCATGCCTTAGATGATTTCTTCAAAGCTTGGGATTCTGCTAGCCTTCTCGTGGCCGAGCAGATCCTGGCATGCTTGGCTTCTGTCTCGCCATAAAACAGGCTTTGAGACTTGATGAGCCTTTGCATGCCTTAGATGATTTCTTCAAAGCTTGGGATTCTGCTAGCCTTCTCGTGGCCGAGCAGATCCTTGCATGCTTGGCTTCTGTCTCGCCATAAGACAGGCTTTGAGACTTTATCGAGCCTTTGCATGCCTTAGATGATTTCTTCAAAGCTTGGGATTCTGCTAGCCTTCTCGTGGCCGAGCAAATCCTGGCATGCTTGGCTTCTGTCTCGCCATAAAACAGGCTTTGAGACTTGATGAGCCTTTGCATGCCTTAGATGATTTCTTCAAAGCTTGGGATTCTGCTAGCCTTCTCGTGGCCGAGCAGATCCTGGCACGCTTGGCTTCTGTCTAGCCATAAAACAGGCTTTGAGACTTGATGAGCCTTTGCATGCCTTAGATGATTTCTTCAAAGCTTGGGATTCTGCTAGCCTTCTCGTGGCCGAGCAGATCCTGGCATGCTTGGCTTCTGTCTCGCCATAAAACAGGCTTTGAGACTTTATCGAGCCTTTGCATGCCTTAGATGATTTCTTCAAAGCTTGGGATTCTGCTAGCCTTCTTGTGGCCGAGCAAATCCTGGCATGCTTGGCTTCTGTCTCGCCATAAAACAGGCTTTGAGACGTGATGAGCCTTTGCATGCCTCAGGAATTTCTTCGAATGCTTTGGAGTCTGCTTGCCTTCTCGTGGCTGAGCAGATCCTGGCATGCTTGGCTTCTGTCTCGCCATAAGACAGGCTTTGAGACTTGATGAGCCTTTGCATGCCTTTGATTCTTCAAGGATTGGGATGCTGCTCGCCTTCTCGTGGCTGAGCAGATCCTGGCATGCTTGGCTTCTGTCTCGCCATAAGACAGGCTTTGAGACTTTGATGAGACTTTGCATGCCTTAGATGATTTCTTCAAAACTTGGGATTCTGCTAGCCTTCTCGTGGCCGAGCAGATCCTGGCATGCTTGGCTTCTGTCTCGCCATAAAACAGGCTTTGAGACTTGATGAGCCTTTGCATGCCTCAGGAATTTCTTCGAATGCTTTGGAGTCTGCTCGCCTTCTCGTAGTCGAGCAGATCCTGGCATGCTTGGCTTCTGTCTCGCCATAAGACAGGCTTTGAGACTTGATGAGCCTTTGCATGCCGTTGATTCTTCAAGGATTGGGATGCTGCTCGCCTTCTCGTGCTGAGCAGATCCTGGCATGCTTGGCTTCTGTCTCGCCATAAGACATGCTTTGAGACTTTGATGAGCCTTTGCATGCCTTAGATGATTTCTTCAAAGCTTGGGATTCTGCTAGCCTTCTCGTGGCCGAGCAGATCCTGGCATGCTTGGCTTCTGTCTCGCCATAAGACAGGCTTTGAGACTTTGATGAGCCTTTGCATGCCTTGGGTGATTTCTTCAAAGCTTGGGATTCTACTAGCCTTCTCGTGGCCGAGCAGATCCTGGCATGCTTGGCTTCTGTCTAGCCATAAAACAGGCTTTGAGACTTGATGAGCCTTTGCATGCCTTAGATGATTTCTTCAAAGCTTGGGATTCTGCTAGCCTTCTCGTGGCCGAGCAGATCCTGGCATGCTTGGCTTCTGTCTCACCATAAAACAGGCTTTGAGACTTGATGAGCCTTTGCATGCCTTAGATGATTTCTTCAAAGCTTGGGATTCTGCTAGCCTTCTCGTGGCCGAGCAGATCCTGGCATGCTTGGCTTCTGTCTCGCCATAAGACAGGCTTTGAGACTTTGATGAGCCTTTGCATGCCTTGGGTGATTTCTTCAAAGCTTGGGATTCTGCTAGCCTTCTCGTGGCCGAGCAGATCCTGGCATGCTTGGCTTCTGTCTAGCCATAAAATAGGCTTTGAGACTTGATGAGCCTTTGCATGCCTTAGATGATTTCTTCAAAGCTTGGGATTCTGCTAGCCTTCTCGTGGCCGAGCAGATCCTGGCATGCTTGGCTTCTGTCTCGCCATAAAACAGGCTTTGAGACTTGCTGAGCCTTTGCATGCCTTAGATGATTTCTTCAAAGCTTGGGATTCTGCTAGCCTTCTCGTGGCCGAGCAGATCTTGGCATGCTTGGCTTCTGTCTCGCCATAAAACATGCTTTGAGACTTTGATGAGCCTTTGCATGCCTTAGATGATTTCTTCAAAGCTTGGGATTCTGCTAGCCTTCTTGTGGCCGAGCAAATCCTGGCATGCTTGGCTTCTGTCTCGCCATAAAACAGGCTTTGAGACGTGATGAGCCTTTGCATGCCTCAGGAATTTCTTCGAATGCTTTGGAGTCTGCTCGCCTTCTCGTGGCTGAGCAGATCCTGGCATGCTTGGCTTCTGTCTCGCCATAAGACAGGCTTTGAGACTTGATGAGCCTTTGCATGCCTTTGATTCTTCAAGGATTGGGATGCTGCTCGCCTTCTCGTGGCTGAGCAGATCCTGGCATGCTTGGCTTCTTTCTCGCCATAAGACAGGCTTTTAGACTTTGATGAGCCTTTGCATGCCTTAGATGATTTCTTCAAAGCTTGGGATTCTGCTAGCCTTCTCGTGGCCGAGCAGATCCTGGCATGCTTGGCTTCTGTCTCGCCATAAAACAGGCTTTGAGACTTGATGAGCCTTTGCATGCCTCAGGAATTTCTTCGAATGCTTTGGAGTCTGCTCGCCTTCTCGTAGTCGAGCAGATCCTGGCATGCTTGGCTTCTGTCTCGCCATAAAACAGGCTTTGAGACTTGATGAGCCTTTGCATGCCGTTGATTCTTCAAGGATTGGGATGCTGCTCGCCTTCTCGTGGCTGAGCAGATCCTGGCATGCTTGGCTTCTGTCTCGCCATAAGACATGCTTTGAGACTTTGATGAGCCTTTGAATGCCTTAGATGATTTCTTCAAAGCTTGGGATTCTGCTATCCTTCTCGTGGCCGAGCAGATCCTGGCATGCTTGCCTTCTGTCTAGCCATAAAACAGGCTTTGAGACTTGATGAGCCTTTGCATGCCTTAGATGATTTCTTCAAAGCTTGGGATTCTGCTAGCCTTCTCGTGGACGAGCAGATCCTGGCATGCTTGGCTTCTGTCTCGCCATAAAACAAGATTTGAGACTTGATGAGCCTTTGCATGCCTTAGAAGATTTCTTCAAAGCTTGGGATTCTGCTAGCCTTCTCGTGGCCGAGCAGATCCTGGCGCACTTGGCTTCTGTCTCGCCATAAAACAGGCTTTTAGACTTTGATGAGCCTTTGCATGCCTTATATGATTTCTTCAAAGCTTGGGATTCTGCTAGCCTTCTCGTGGCCGAGCAAATCCTGGCATGCTTGGCTTCTGTCTCGCCATAAAACAGGCTTTGAGACTTGATGAGCCTTTGCATGCCTCAGGAATTTCTTCGAATGCTTTGGAGTCTGCTCGCCTTCTCGTGGCTGAGCAGATCCTGGCATGCTTGGCTTCTGTCTCGCCATAAGACAGGCTTTGAGACTTTGATGAGCCTTTGCATGCCTTAGATGATTTCTTCAAAGCTTGGGATTCTGCTAGCCTTCTCGTGGCCGAGCAGATCCTGGCATGCTTGGCTTCTGTCTCGCCATAAGACAGGCTTTGAGACTTTGATGAGCCTTTGCATGCCTTGGGTGATTTCTTCAAAGCTTGGGATTCTGCTAGCCTTCTAGTGGCCGAGCAGATCCTGGCATGCTTGGCTTCTGTCTCGCCATAAGACAGGCTTTGAGACTTGATGAGCCTTTGCATGCCTTTGATTCTTCAAGGATTGGGATGCTGCTCGCCTTCTCGTGGCTGAGCAGATCCTGGCATGCTTGGTTTCTGTCTCGCCATAAGACAAGCTTCGAGACTTTGATGAGCCTTTGCATGGCTTAGATGATTTCTTCAAAGCTTGGGATTCTGCTAGCCTTCTCGTGGCCGAGCAGATCCTGGCATGCTTGGCTTCTGTCTCGCCATAAAACAGGCTTTGAGACTTGATGAGCCTTTGCATGCCTTGGGTGATTTCTTCAAAGCTTGGGATTCTGCTAGCCTTCTCGTGGCTGAGCAGATCCTGGCATGCTTGGCTTCTGTCTCGCCATAAGACAGGCTTTGAGACTTGATGAGCCTTTGCATGCCTTTGATTCTTCAAGGATTGGGATGCTGCTCGCCTTCTCGTGGCTGAGCAGATCCTTGCATGCTTGGCTTCTGTCTCGCCATAAGACAGGCTTTGAGACTTTGATGAGCCTTTGCATGCCTTAGATGATTTCTTCAAAGCTTGGGATTCTGCTAGCCTTCTCGTGGCCGAGCAGATCCTGGCATGCTTGGCTTCTGTCTCGCCATAAAACAGGCTTTGAGACTTGATGATCCTTTGCATGCCTCAGGAATTTCTTCGAATGCTTTGGAGTCTGCTCGCCTTCTCGTGGCCGAGCAGATCCTGGCATGCTTGGCTTCTGTCTCGCCATAAGACAGGCTTTGAGACTTTGTGAGCCTTTGCATGCCTTTGATTATTCAAGGATTGGGATGCTGCTCGCCTTCTCGTGGCTGAGCAGATCCTGGCATGCTTGGCTTCTGTCTCGCCATAAGACAGGCTTTGATACTTTGATGAGCCTTTGCATGCCTTGGGTGTTTCTTCGAAGCTTGGGATTCTGCTAGCCTTCTCGTGGCCGTGCAGATCCTGGCATGCTTGGCTTCTGTCTCGCCATAAAACAGGCTTTGAGACTTGTCGAGCCTTTGCATGCCTTAGATGATTTCTTCAAAGCTTGGGATTCTGCTAGCCTTCTCGTGGCCGAGCAAATCCTGGTATGCTTGGCTTCTGTCTCGCCATAAAACAGGCTTTGAGACTTGATGAGCCTTTGCATGCCTTAGATGATTTCTTCAAAGCTTGGGATTCTGCTAGCCTTCTCGTGGCCGAGCAGATCCTGGCATGCTTGGTTTCTGTCTCACCATAAAACAGGCTTTGAGACTTAGTGAGCCTTTGCATGCCTTAGAAGTGAACTTTGATTGGCTTCTCAACGTTAGTCTAGCTCTCATTTCTTAAATCATTCTCATATTGAGTAACTTTCAAGAAATCAAGTTCACTAAGTTATACTGTCAGCCCTCATATGAGCACAATCAATTTAATGAATATAAGGTATTCTCATTTCACATAGTAGGATTTAGAGAAATAATTAAATTTTCATGAAAGAAATTGCTTGTAAATAAAAATTTAACTTCTGACCTGTTCTGATTTCTACAAACGTGTGCCTTCGATGTGCTCTCATTTAAGGTTTTTGCTTCCTTGTTTAAGCAAGCTCATCCATTTATGCACTGTAACTTTCTGATTTGCTTCGACTTAATGAAAATTGATAGAGACGAAAAATTGGCTTCTCGTACCGGTCCCCACAGACGGCGCCAAAATGTTGATGCGGGATTCCGGTTCTCCTCGTTCTACAACCAGGATCTCTGCTCGATCAACGTCATCACGACCAGGGGGTCTCCTCGCAAGGCTTCTTCTCCAGAGGTTCCTGCGTACACAGACAAGTCAGAGTACGCCGGTTGTTCTCCCGGCGCAAACCCTCCGACGCTCAAGTCAGATATGAAGGTTCGGGGAACGCTTGCCACAGATCTTATGGCTTTTTCGTGGTTTTCTCTTCTTTAGAATTTCTTTTCTAATCTCAAAAATGCTAACCCATTTACCTTCGTTGGCTACCTTTTTATAGGCTTCCTCTGAATCCCAGTTTTCCTCTTTTTTCGAGACGGTATGGGACTCTGACTGCCGCGTTATGGGCAAACGTGGGATCTTGCGTGTTATGCCACGGTTCTGGGGAAAGCGTGGCCATCGTGGTTTCGTGAGATCTTGTTTCCGCTTTTTTGGGGGACGATATCGGACTCCGACTGCTGCGTTATGCTGCGTTATGGGCAAACGTGGGATCTTGCGTGTTACGCCACGGTTCTGGGGAAAGCGTGGCTGTCGTGCCTAGATTCTCGGGCTGGAGAGCAGGTCTTGCCAATTGCCGTTGACCGGGTCTCCTCGCCTCTCGACCTCTAGCCGGAATGGCCTTATGCCTCTTACAGGAAATTTGCCTCGCAGATGACGTGCTCGTGGACGAGCAGGATATTTCTGCTCCTGTTCCCCCGCGCACCAGGCTTTTACGGAACACACCGGGTCGCAGAACTCTGTCATCAGATATCTGCTCACCATGCCTGGTCTCGTCGACGTATTTCTCCCAAACAGTTTCCAAAGGAAATAGCACAATCATTAGAACGTGATGGTGATGTAATTTCTTGCCTTTTATAATTTACAAGATGCTTTATTTTGTTCAAGATATGCTCTCTTTGCCTTTGCCTTTCTCCTGAGGTTTGTAAAAATCTGTTTAATATCTCTAATAGCCATAAGTTGGTCTAATGAGACCAAATGGGATCAAAATCAAACCTTCTACGCCAGATGAAAAAACAATCAAGAACATGATAAAAGAAGAAGAGGCACAAACGTATGACGCAAATGTCGATAGAATTTCGGGCACTGTCCAAAATAATAAAGACTTGAGGGGGCATGAGTTTTGCTATTTATGTTGACTAAAGGGTAGCTAATATCCCTCCTGGGAAATTTAGAAGATTTTTACAGGCAGCCGGGGGTTTGAAATAAAACTTTAAAATTTATTGACTTTTTATAATTATTAACTTTTCTAAGGAAAATTTTTTAGCTGTAACGTACAGCCAATCAATGTAATGTAAGCTTTGCCTAAAATGTGAGGGTTGAATACTATTATTATTAATCTAATAAAAAAAAGGGTGAAATAAAGTATTTATATTAGAGTAATGATATAACTACAAATTCTTGTATAAATTTATTTTGTACAAATTGATGTGACGTTAATTCATTGGTTGAATTAAATATCTCTTGGCTCACATGATTTATTTTTATTATTTTATATTTTCATTCAACTAATGAATTAATGTCACATCAGTTTGTATAGGATAAATTTGTACAAAAATTTATGGCTGTATCATCACTCTTTATATTAATGAGTAATGATACAGCCACAAACTCTTGTACAAACTGATGTGACATTAATTCATTGATTGAATGAAAATATAAAATAATAAAAATAAATTATGTGGGGCCAAGAGATATTTAATTCAACTAATGAATTAACGCCACATCAGTTTGTACAAAATAAATTTATACAAGAATTTGTGACTATATCATTACTTTATATTAATTGTTATTTTGATTATTTTAATAAATATTATGATATTATTTTATTTATATCACACCGTTACGATTTAAATTTTAAATGTATTTACTAAATATTTTAGAAAATAAAATAAAAACTAAAAAGGAAAAATGAGAAGGGAACGGAGATTTTATTCATGAATAAGATAACGAGCATTAAAATGTCCACATGTATAAAATTAATTAAACTAACAGATATACTCCTCAGACAAGTTAATTAATTAAATTAACTAGGGATTGCAAGCACATATAGAATACACCTGGCATAGGTGCTACATCTGGTTCCGGCCAACGAACCGTGGCTTGGTTCGTGTTGAGATCATACACTAAAAAGTTGATCTTATTGTGCGCCAAAAGAAGTTGGGTGCCACCCTCGTAAAAGGCTAGGGGTTCCAAAGATTCGAAAGGCAGAGAATAATAATAAAATTCGGGAGACGGCGAGATAACTTGTTCCTCCGAAATCGAAAACAATTTAGTCCAAGAATCCTTCACACCATATTCTGTCATCACCCACACACGAGAGAGAGGCGTTCTGTACCCTCCGCTATAATTAGAAACCAGGCACAAACAGCCATTATCCAACACACCGAGATAACTGGCACGAACGCGACAACCGGTTTCCAAAAGCACAGGCGGAGGCAGTGGCAGCTCTTTATAAGCCTCATCAGATAAATCTAAGGCCAGAATAAAATCATGCCTACCATACTCGGCCATGGCTATCCAGTGTAAAGAACCACTAGCATAAACCCCGGGACTATCCCGAGATATCTTGAATTCTTTTCCAATAATTTCTTGCTAGGCTATAAACTTTTACCTCAGCAGCCTCACTAAAGCAAGCATCTCCAGAACGCTTTGCAATTCTAACTAGTTTATAATCATCATGAGTCAAATCATACCCAAACCCATAAAGAAAGCAACTAGCCGTTTTGGACTCCAGGGTAGTCGTTGTCGTCGGTAAAAGGCGGTGCTTTCTCGTAGATGGGTCCAAATAGCAAGAGTCTGCGGCAATCTGTTCGTAGCAATACAGAGCAAGCCATTGCAGCAACCCACCACTTTTGTGGCTATACAACCATTCTCATATTTTACCTCGTAAAGAGTATCTGTAGACCCTAACCCCACAGTAATAATAGAACTGTCCCTTGCTTGGTTTCTGCTGAGTTGGAGTTTGATGAAATCCGGACCGTCGATTAGATTCCGCCATGTTTTGGACACGCACCTTAAACGGAGGAGCTGTTTCACATGAAGTCGGCTCAGTATGTGGTCGATTATGTGAAGGGGAAGTGGATCGCGATCATCCATATCTCCACCAACGCCTAAGCTAGGATTGCTAGGTGTATCAAACACTAAAATTTTCCTAATTTTTTCAGAAACAAAATTCTATTTACAAAGATTCCTCTTACTATCCTAAAGCGGAACCCTGATCATACCCTTTACGTTCTGCATTACAAAAGGAAATCGTAACATCCTTTATAACGTGGAAACATGTGCGTATATATAAAGGTTTCTAAAATCAAATTTTACCGTATATAGCTTTATTTATCAACGTTTTTCTATTCACGCATGCCCTCTTTTAAACCTAATTTTCAAGATAAATTAAGGTAATTTTACAATTAGAGGGATCAAGTAACATTTTTTTTAAAAAAAATTTTAACCGTCTTTATTCAACATATATATGAGTGATATCATATATGTGGTTTGAAAAAAAATGATTTCTTGGTGGCTAATCTCAAATTGAAGATAATCTGAAAGAATTTCAAATATAAGAAATATAGAACAGTGGCATGAAATTTTGGGTTTGAAAATGACTCTAAGGAACTTGAATAAGGGCATATATATATATATATATATATATGATGAAGAAAGATAATTTTAGAAATAAATAGAATTATTTAAGAAACTGGCAATGGGTAGTCAGTAGTTTTATTTATCCTCCATCCAATATCTTCTTTAAACTCCATTTAATTGCATAAATCAGCGAGTTATCTCATTCAAAACTAGGGATGGCAATGGATTGGATCTGGTCCAAGATCTATGTGATCCAAATCCAATCGGATCGGATTTGGATCGGTTTAAAATGGATTTGGATCATATTTGGATATCGATGTGCAGATCTAAGACGGATATGGAGCAGATCTGGATCTATCTTAATATCTAAATCCATATCCATATCCATATCCACTCATCTTTTAATTTTATTTTATTTTAAAAGTTTCTTAACAATTGTGGAATTATAATGATAATAAATTTTATTCATAGCACATTAGTAGTATTTACCATGCATTTAAACTCTTAAAACTTAAAGGTTAGTTTTGTAAATTTAAAGGTCCGCCAGCCCCAAAGCATGTACATGCAATATTCAAATTTCAAGCCAAGTAATATAACCTGGCAATTTATTTTATTATATTGGCTAAATAATTTTAAAGAAATATAGTTATTCATATATTTAGTCAAATATGGTCATAATAAAAATAATAAAGGACTGAATATAAATCATATTTAATTTATATGTCATTATCTAATGTTGTAGGAATGAGGGTAGGTGTATCGTGGATATTAGAATGATGAAGGAGACAAAAGAATATTAGATTGATCTCACTCCTGCAATTACTTCCGAATGATATTTTATTATCTTTCTTATTTGTTGTTTTGGTGTAAAAGTATAAGCTACAATAATTATTATATTTTTGAGAAAAATTATATAATTTATTTGTTATCAATACATTTTAGCCTTCAATTTTCAATCTAAAAAATTATTAATTTTTTATTACTGAATTTTAGAATTCATGACGGATCTAGAGCAGATTTGGATTTTAATTTTTTTCGGATTTGGAGCAGATATAGATATTTATTTCTTTTTTGGATCTGGATATGGAGCGAAAAATATGGATTCATGATGGATCTGGAGCAGATACCGATTTTGATTTTTATTATGGATTTGGATATGGAGCAGAGTAGATCCAACCCATATTTGCCTCATTACCATCCATGTTCAAAACAACGAACATACCATATGTACAAATGGAATCAGGGCGTGCGGCTAATTAATTAGAAAATTGGGAGTTTCCGGAGCAATTATGCATAAACTAAAAGGTCGCTCCAGATCATGCGAGCATTCAATTTGTATTCACGCTAGCTTATATTATACTCAGTGTGCGTATGGGTAGCTGCTCCCCAAATGCACCCTTAGGTGATGTTTGGTTGGGAAGAGAGAATGGGGGAGAGGAAAGTAATTCAAATTCTACTTTTATTTCCATTGTTTGGTTGCATAAAATATATAATAATTTAATTTTCATTAGAATTTAATATCCCTTATAATGTAGAATTTGAATTCCACGCCAAAGAGTGAAGAATTTAAAATCCTCTTATGTTGAAAACTCAAACTTCCAAAATTGTCCTTTAACATTTTAACTTATTTAATGTTATTAATGATTATTATTTATAATTTTATTTTATTAATTTTATATTATAAATAATTTTATATTAATTAAATTTAATGAATGATTTAAAAAATTTAATAAAATAAATAAACTTATTTATTTATTTAATATGAAAATATATAAATATAAATTTACTATCGCTGGACTTCCGCCGGACCGTCATCGGAAGCCGTCGAAATTTTACCGGAAAAGCGTTAACTTTCGTTGACCGGCGTTGACTTATGTTGACCGGCTTTTATTTATATTAAATTATATTTAATATTAAATTATATTTAATATTAAATTATATTTAATATTAAATTATATTAAATAGTTTAGTATATTAAATTATTTTATATTGTATATTAAATATAAATCATGAATTGTTTTAGAACTTTTTGAAATTAAAAAAGTTTGGCATTAATATTAAATTATATTTTATTACTAATATAGATAATCTAATATTTAAGGCAAATGATAAATTTATCCAAAGAAAAAAAATTGTAATTCCTTTCTCTATCAAATTTTATGTCAAACCAAACAATAAAATTTAATTTCACTATTCTCTTCCACTTCTCTCTTCTCCTTTCCCCTCCATTCCACTCTTTTCCTCTCCTCCCTTTCTTAAAACCAAACACCAACTTAGAGTATGAGCTGAGCAGGTGAAAAATATACTTGGAAGAAAGTACAGTATTAGATTGAAAAATTGTTTATTTAGGATTGAAATGAATGCCCAACATCTTATGTCTATAATCTCGAAGTACTGTTCTTTGTGCAAAAATAAAGTGAAGACTAAAGATGATATATCTATTATCAAGTTATCGACTAGAAGACTTCAGGAAATTACCCTCCCTTTTGGCTTTTACCCATCCGTTATTATTATTATTATTATTATTATTATTATCATCATCATCATCATCATCATCATCATCAGTGTGTCCATGTGGGGGAAAAGAAAAGGACTTGGAGTTTGGATTACTTTGTGTAAGATTTAGGTGTCTTTGGCTCCTTTTATGTTAAGTTTATTGCTTGTTAGATAGATTAAGCATTAGTTAATGCATTATTGTTTTAATATGTTGTTTATTCAGAAAATGTTTGAGTTTTACCTCGCATAACGTCAGCGTGAGCATGCAAGCCAATATTTAATTGCCTTTCTACCAAGAGCGAGAGCTAGGATAGAGGAAATTAACAGCAGCCCCGCAGGCAGCAGAGCTCATGAATGACGATGATGAG
Organism: Citrus x clementina; assembly: GCF_000493195.1. Taxonomy (NCBI): domain Eukaryota; kingdom Viridiplantae; phylum Streptophyta; class Magnoliopsida; order Sapindales; family Rutaceae; genus Citrus; species Citrus x clementina. The sequence continues at coordinate 34,943,105 of NW_006262201.1, read as the reverse complement.
CAATCGAGAGCCTTTCAGTTCACTCACTGCTTATTATCTGCCCTACAATTAATATCTCATTTATTGTCTTCTATCTATCAATTGCCTCTTCTCGGTCCTCGGATGTTAATAAAGGGGAAAAAAAATCCAAACAATAATAAATTGGTTTAAGATTATTTATTTTTCTGAATTAAGCCACGCTATCTATATAAAATAATAATTATTTTCAGTAGAAAAATAATATTTGACTACTAATAAAATATTATTATGATAAAAATACTAATACTATAGTATAGACAGAGCTCATTTCTTTTTGTGTGTTATAATAATATAGTAGTATAAATAATATTTCATTTTTTATTTTGATGGTGTTCAAATATCAATATTCTCCCTAGTACCATTGTGTCACATTTTTTTTCTGTGAGATTCGGATTAGTATGAACAAGACTAAGATTTAATTCTTCAAATGGAATACTTAACAGAAAAAAAATAAAATTATAAACTGACGGTTATATATGCATTTAAAATTAAAAAATAGTTATTTAGATGAGACGATGAGAGGGTGGTGGTATTAGGGTTGATCCCTTCGAGGTGGGCTGTGTAATTTGCACAGGCTTTGTTTCTGAATCAGAAATCTGAGGCACAAATCTTGTAAGATACGCAAAGCAGAACTGTCCGACACACTCGAAATTCTCATCCGCCTGGCCTTCTTTATCTCTTTCTTTTTTTCTATTTATTAATTAATTAATACACCCATCCCCCACGTCATGTCGTCACTTCACTTGCCAATTGCCATCAAAATTAACAAACCCATTGCATCCCCCAAAGACCCTCAAAATTTTTAATTTAATTTAATATAAATGCCCAAGTAATTAATGCCACCCTGCCAAATTCTATTATTTGTCTCTTTCATTTTCGAAATTATCATAATAACTGCAATTAGATTCGGTCATAAATTCATTATATCCACGGAATGATGTCATTAGAGAAAGCAAGAAACGAAAGAAAATTAGTACAGAATCAAAAAGACCCGAAAAAAAAAAAAAAAAACTCTACATTAAAAACTTTATGCTAACGCTACAGCTTCAGAAGGAGGTAGTAGTAGATACACTGCTGGGTTAATGCAACATATGTTTTGTTCAACCAATCATGGATTGAAAATCAAGTTGCCGCACTTGCATTTCCAGCTGATGGGCTTGTAATTGGAATTATCATCACCTTTTGAGTACGCAATTGCAGAGAAATGACTCGCTCTGTGACCAACTGCTCTTGTTGTCACTGGGACCTGAACTGGTTCACAATTCCTGCAAGAGCTGCACATTCTCTCACATTTTGGTGGCCTTGATCCTATCATACTTGTCATCACCACCATCTTCTCTTCTTCCATTCCTTTCTGCGCATAAAATTTGAAATTTTGAGTTCCACTATTTTGAAAATATTGCTTTGTCAGGAAGAAATAAGGTAAAGCATGATGTGAATATATATATATATATAATACGTACCGGTGCAGCCTCAACTAGCTTGGATATTGCTCTGCCTTCAGCCACGAATCTCACTTGTGTCAAGCTCGAAATCAAAAGGAAGAGCAAGGAAACAATGAGGTGTCTGTTTCTGTGGCAACAAACACAATATTGAGAGCTGCCCATTTTCTTTCTCTGAGAATTGAGTTGAGAGTGTGTACAAATTAAGGCCCAGCAGTTGTGAGGGAGGGGATAAGTATTGACTGTTGAGAGAGAGAGAGAGAGAGAGGTTGATGTATTCGATTTCCTGAGAAGTGTCCCAAGAAAAGAAAGGTTCAGAGCTTAAACGCCACCTCACCTCTGCAAGTCCACTCACTTTCACTTGGTAACCTTGTACATGTAGCTCGCTTTGGTTAGACGGAACATGCAAGGCAAAAAGTGTTATTAGAATGAGGCTAAACTGAGAGGGCTACAGAGGTGGAGGACCTCAAACGAAAAGGGAATGACATTGACCTCGTTTCATGAGCCACCAGAAAAACCAAACCGAGAGACTGCTTTAGCAGCTGAGGCAGAGCAAGGAGAGAAGGAATGGACAGTACAGCAAAACATTAAGAGCCAAAACCAAAGAGGTAGTGAAAGCTGAAAGGATGCAATAATAACACAAATCAGCAACAATAAGAGATGACACAGCGTATCAAATGATGGAGAGCTCTCTAAAATAAGGGATTCACAGGCGAGGAGGGAAATATGATATGTGGTTCTTGGGCTATCGCTTTCGCTTTCACTTTTTATTTAATCTTTCAATTTGTCCCTCCACGTTCGTGTTTTGGGCTCTGAGCATAATTTACTTCGACACGCTAACATCCCTTTTTCTCGGCCTTGGGAAGAGTTTTATTAAATATATATTTCCAAAGGATGCTAAAACAAGGAATGTCACCAATGCATCCATGGATTTGCATCAGAATCATATCCCTTTGTGGGAATCAGATGCGATGATATCTGACCGTGGCCGGTGTCATTGTTCCAGCAAATTCATCAACACTTTGGAATTTACAAAATTTTACTGCCAATCCTTCGATTCCTACCTCTATTTATGACGTCAAAAACTGTTACAGGACTCCAGAATTTCCCATTTAAAAGATAAACTTTGTCACATTGTAAAAGATCTCTCACCCACGCACACACACAGAGAAAGTTACACACACAACGCGATTTATAATTTTTTTTTCTTTTGGTTATGGGTGACAATAGAAGAAATATCATGTATAATAATATTAATTCATCAATAAGCAAAATTGTACGTACTTAGTTTGGACATATTGTTTCATGTAACTTGAACTAACATCTCTGTCTATTGTTGCATTAACATGAAGAAATGTACTATAAATTATATATCAATATGTTCCGATATATACCTTCTTCTGAAGAGGGGGGGGGGGGGGAATATTCTTATACTGTCGTTACAGTGAGCTTCCGTCCAGCAAATTAAACCAAGCTTCACAGAGTCACCCAAAAAATTCCTTCTTGATGCCAATTAGGACAAGAGAGGCATTGACATAGAATCTATAGAGTAGGCATCCTTTACAGGAGAAAATTGTCAATCATATGTTGGATCACCTCGGCTCCATCGGAATTGATACAGTAGGTTTTCACCTGAACACAGAGGAAAAGATAATGTTACACTCTAGAATGCACTTCTTATTCAGTGCGGAAGCAGAATCATACAGGGTAAGATACCAAATGCTCGTCTGCAATTAAAAAGTGTACAGAAAAACTCCATTTCCTAGGTGAAATTGTAAGAGAATTGCAAATCTTGCCTGAATGGTACTGTGTGCTAGAAATCTTTGCCTGCTTCTACTGAAGTTAACGTCAACCCGTTCCCAGCTCAAAGTCGTTAAACATCTGAGCATTTCCTCTACAATTGTGTGACATAAGTGTTAAGTTACTGCTTGATCTAAAAGCTCAAGCTGGTATTAAACCGTGTTGACCAAAAGCAATAATAAGATAGAAGGTAAAAACATAGACAAATACTATTAGACTCTGCCCAAACAGGGATAGCAGATAGAACCATAGACAAAATGCAATCACATGGGGAGACCACATGATAAATCCTGGCTTTAATACCATGTTAAGTTACCACTTGACCCAAAAGCTTAATCTTGTAGGTGAGATCCTAACAGTGGAATTAAGCTTTAAAAAATGAGGATTGAGCATTACATCTAAAGGGCAACAATTATGTTAACGACCATCATTTTCAAGTAGAACTTGCAATAACTGAGATGCCAAGGGGAAAATATCATTCAAGCCAATTGTCAAATGAGAATGAGTGATTCCGGAAAACCTCTAACAATATCCAGAGATCTGAAGTTAAGAGAAGGATGATAGATTGCTTAATGAAACTCATTAAAAGATTAAAGGTCTGCAACAATAGAAGTAAAACCAACACCTATCTTCTCTGCATCTCGTTCTGCTCCCTGATTTCCTAATTCCTACTGCTGATGCATTGTCAGATTCACATTTCAGATGACACACTTCAATATTTTCAAAACATTTCAGAAACTTTTGAATGGGCTGCCCAAACTCTTCATCATACATCTTAATAAGACTCACCTTAGCACATCATCAACACATAGAAACCTAAGGACCAGTGATCAATTTGATTAACCAAGATTCATCCAAACAGAGAGTTATTTAACACAACTACAATATCTCATTTTCAAAACCATGAATGTTTGAAGAATACTTATCAGGAAAATAAAAATAATAATAATGATCCATTTATAGCTAATTATAGTAACTGATTTTTTCCTCACATATAAGAAAATGGATGCAGGCAACTGCAATTTTCTGTGTGAACACATATCCAATGGCAAGCAAATAAGTATGCTCATTCTTTTAAGCATGAATTTTCAGATTTCCTAATGAATAAACTGTAAAATTATGAATGGTACTTTTCCAATGTAGTTTTTTTCAGTTTTACTTCCTCGAGGATCCTACGAGGGCATAACTAGACCCTCTAAAGATTTTAGCTTATAAGTGTTACATGAGATAATAATTTGAACATCAAGAAAACCATAGGAGTTATTGACAGAGCAATATTTTTTTGATCAATTTCAAGTAACAAATAATTAACTAACCTTCCATGTCAGTAGTCTCACTTTTATTTGCCATGTTCTCTGAACGGACTTCTCTTTGTGAACTAGCTGCTTTTGTTGTCTCCACATTTACAATATGTTTGTATTTATCAACTCTTTTAAGATGTCGTCTCTGATAAAAAAGAAATCTCTCTGAGAATGACAAATAATAATATCGGAGTTTCTAATATAAGGTTCATAATTACCTTTGGAAGCTCCTTTGGATGCCGTAGAGATGATGTACTCCATCCCACAATGTCTAAGAAGAGAGTTAAGTTCTTCTATAAGTAAATGGTAAGTTAGGAAGAGATTGCATCAGAGTACCAAAGAAGCCAAAAATCCACCTGATCACTTAAAGTAATGTTACGCAGCTTCTTTCTCAAACAATTGGAGGTCTGTGGGGGAATATAATTCAAAGAATACACTTAAAAGTAAGAGGATACGATCAAAACGTGCATTTGCGTAGACCACACGGCGCCTGAAGGACTGCAAAGCAGATCTGTAGACACAATGAAAAAATGATTAAAAGTTGAGGAATCAATTGGGTTCACTTAGCTATCAACTGGATAAGTTTACAAAGACTCACAAGAATTTAAGGTCTTCACAATCACTGACCATTCGCAGAAGAAGAGGAGGTTTCCCTTCATTACGGTCGGTCAAAAATAAATGTTTTCCGGTTCTTCCGAGTAACCAGGATCCACGGGCTGCTACTTTTTCTAGAGTGTAAAATCCACAAAACACTGGGACCTGAGAAGAACAAGCTAGAACATAAGAAAACCATATATGTTGAAGTCCATATAATTACTTAATCACAAATTTATTGGAGAAAACTAGTTATGAAAGGGAGGATTAATTATATATGAACATTCAAAGTACAAAAGGTCACCTGCTTATGACCCCTTGAGCCAAGGTGAGGCGTGGCACAGGTTATAAAATTCACGGGCTCTAGGCCAGCGATTTTGCCTTTCAAATTATCTTTCTGGCATGAATCTTCTTCAGATTCATCAACCCTACATTCTCCACTTGCGTGGTGAGATGCCTCTGTGACATCTCGTTCATAAAGCCTGGCAATAGCATACCTTGCCACAAGGCCACCTAAAGAGTGACCAATAAATGAGATCTTCTGAACACCTGGGTGCCGTTTTATGACTGATATCACCTGAAAGAAACAATACCATTGTATTTTAAACAAAGAAATAACATTTGAGGTAAAAGGATTAACAATCAGGAAAACGAACAAAAACACACCTCTTCTGCTAGCCTTTCTCCCATGACATCGACGCCATCAAATGTCAGCGTAGAATAATTACGCTCACTGCCTGAATTCACAAATTGATCCTATGCAATTTATTATCTTAATAAAAGAAACCAAAACTAGTAGCGAATATCGAGTATACTTCCTAGATTCCACTGCCTCTTTACACTTTTACATAAGCCCAAAATAACATGCAACTGGATTATAATTTTATATTAGAGGTTCAAGAATTAACAATAATCACTCACAGTGAACTATAAGATCCTCAGGACACTTGCAGCAAAACTGCTTGGCAGCATAGCTCCAATTTTGAGCACTGTAATTAATAAATAAAGTCAAATCTAATCAAATCAAGTCTTGAATCATAATCATGATCGTGACGAGATAGAGTATTAATTAGCAATGTGATTAAGGTTAAGCTAATTAAGCTAACTAACCTGCCAATAATGCCGTTCACCATAACAACGAGGTGAGTTGGAGTCGGACCATCTCCGTTTCCGTCTCCAATAGTTTGGACCTGCATGTCAAAATTTCCTTTTCCATCCTGCTCGGTTCGCAAACACGAGAGCTTCGGCAAGTACCGAGACTTTGCATTCTTCTTCTTCTTCCTCGTTTTACTTTCTCTGTTCTTCATCGATCCTCCAGGACCACTTCCCTGGACCTCCATTGAACTCATAAAACGCGGGACTTGTTATGTCGCTTTTGCTTTAAATACGTTCATGTATGCACGTGTTGACTCACATGTCGCGGAATCATCCATCCCGGCGAAATTTCTTCGAAGGGTGGGTTTTAGTTTTAGTTTAGTTAGTTATGGGCTTTCATTATTGGTTCCGTTTTCAGAAACCAACGAAACCGAAGCTCGTCCCCACCTGACGCCTCGGACGCTTCAATGCGTCACATTCACATACGCTTTCTTAATTTGTTTCAATGATATTACGTAACACCCCTGGTGTTTCACTCAATTATGTCGTTTGATCGTCGGGCTTGCTGTGTTAATAATGCGGCCGATCGAGGGTAACTATGGAATTTCGCTAAAATTTATTTTTCCGTGATTACTTTAATACAGTTTTCATTACACCGTTGAGTCGCAAACAGACAAACTTGACACGCAATTCGTTGGACTTGTTTTATTTGGGCGGCCTTTGCCTCTTCATTCAAACAAAATTCACATGTTCTTCTGGGAATACGTACAACTGCTCTTTTTATTATTATTGTTATTATTATTATTAAAGAATTATCACCTGCTAAATGTAGTCCTATTATAATATGAGCCTTGAGGAAGCCTTGTATCGTGTGCTTAAGGGAATAATGATTTTACAAGTAACGATTACAGGGAGGCTATTCCGGAAAAAGAAAGCCAATTAAAGTGCATGTGATTGTCGTAACGTGACGGCATCTAATGATAATTCAACAGATTAATGGAAATTTGAAGACATACGCCCATATACATACATGCATGCATACATGTAACTATGAAATAAAGAATTAAGAAGATTAATCATGTTGTGAAGACTTCTGACTTTATGTAATTAATGAGCTCATGAAACACGCAAGAAATGATCCACTGAGGATATTAAATTTCAAAGTTTATACTTTCTAGAAGCCCAATTGCTGTAGATGTGATGTAATAAATAAATGAAATCTTCGAGCAAGTAGTAGAAGAATCTTCTCCTATTCTACCAAATTCCAATTCAATAATCAATGTCGTGTTTCTTTAATTGCATGCACTGGTGGTGCACCGCACAGTCAACATAGATAGGAATGGTTTGTTCATTTTCTCTGACTCTTCTGGTCTTCATTTGGCAAGCCCGGATTGGTGGCTCGTTTAATAATAATAGTTTTAGATTTGATTCCAGTTGTTTGACAACCAACTTTGACATTAATTAGTGTGATTTCGTTGAACTTTTTTTTTTGTTTAATCCCCTTCTTTTGGTCCTCTTCTAAAGGAAATTAATCCCCAACCTTGGGCATCAACGAGGAAAAACAGTCAGATAATCTAGGCTTTGAGTTTGTCCCAGAGAATGGGCTCTTAAGGCCCATCTTGTTTAGTTCGTTTAAACATACAATGGGCTCTAAAACCCAAAGCCCTTTAAGCCCGAAATGAATCCAGAGGCCAGCGGGAGTGAGCTGATAAATGTAAATTGATTTCCTTCTGATTTTCTTTTCTTTTCCATCAGTTTTAACTGTCAACTGAAAAAAAAAAACAAAAAAAAAACATTTCTTGCTTCTCTTGGAAGCATAGAATCGTAAAATGCCATTTCTAGGTGATGCATTGAAATGTACTGCGATGCCGTATTTTGTCCATCAAATATATGCACTAAATTTTCGCTTTACTTTCTCGTTGTTCTTACTCTGCTTCCACGCCAACTTCTTTGAGATTTTCAGGCCATCAAATTTCATGATGAAGGGTCAGCAGCAGGTCTCATTCCGATTGCTTTCGTGTGCTTTTATGTTCTACACCTCGGATTGAGAATCGTGTAATGTAATTATAATGAGCAGAAACTCCATGTAACTGGGCAAAAATCCATCATACTAATTGAAAACCCATTTCACCTAATTTTTCCCAGCCACCAATGACCAATGGTTCAACCTGTCACCCAGTAGGAAATGGGGAAATTGACAGAGGGAACTTTTTCTTGTAATCAAAGTCTATCAAGCAAGGAACCACATCACAAATAGTAATATACTATTAATGGACAGTTATGCTTTGCACAAACCTTAAATCTTCAATTCTAATTCAAGCATTGAAGCCCACTTGAGAATACCCCAAGCTGCAAGACAAAGCAACACATCACAGAGAAGCCTCGGCAGCCTTAGCCTTGCAGAGATGGGGAAGATATAATTTTTATTATTCTATAATATGAAAATGCTCTGTTGGTAAGTGGGGATAGTTTTCAGTTAAGTGGATCAATTAATTAATTATTACACAAAATTTTGCTTTTTTTATTGTGTTTCGACAAACCCAGACAAAAAGCCAACTCTTTGTTTTTTTTTTTTTTTTTTCAGAAAATGTTTGATTGGCTGTTTGGTCCGTTGGTCCCGCGCTTTTGTTAGACTTCCTTGAAATTTTTTTTAACGGTGCGTATAAATATGAGGAGGGTCTTCGCTTGCTGCTTCACAACTCGAGTTTCCAATTCCAATACCCGTTCTAACCAAAATCAAACTCATACGCCTCATCAGCATCAGGTACTGATCAATTTACGCACCCTCTTTATAATTTTAGACCAAATTGGGTAATAGAAACTGCTTTTCTGATTGCTAGAGATCGGGAGAAACCATGGAAAGCCAACACGCGAATAATGGCAATGACAATTCTGCAGCACTGGTATGTTTATTTTGTTTGGGTTATTAGGTTCATTTGTTGATTCTCATTTGGCTTTCCTTTTTCTTGCTTGTTTTCTTATGGCTGGATGGGGTGTTTCGTGTCTTCAAATATTCCTGCACACTTGTTCAACTTACAACGTTGAGGGAAATCACCATTGTTTTATTTTCGCTAATTTATGGCACTACCAAGTTTAATTTAGTACTTGGGGATTTTAGTGGGCTGGCATTTTATGATTTGATTTTTAGCGTTGTAACTTGTAAATCAATGTCTTACTTAGTAATGAACTGAAAATTGCATCAAAGGAAGCCGAATACAGAATTTAATTTGAATTATGGTGAGACAATGTCAGTATTAAATTTTGGTAATGCAGCTTTGGTCTGATTACCACAATTAAATATGAGGTTGTGGGAAGCTATTGAAGATTGCATTGATTAATAACCGACGGTATTTGACATCAAATGCCCGAGCCATATGAAGCAATTCATCTGATTTCGCGATTTCTTCTTCATTCCTCATATTTGATGGCAAATGATATGTCGAGCTTGGCCACTCAATTTCTGTGTGCCTGCTGTATCAGTTACTACAAAAGCTTTTCACTTTCTAATTGAAGCTCTCATTATATTGCACATTTTCTCAGTATATTTTGTGATACCTGGGTATTCTGAGCTTGTGCATTAAGGAAGTTCATTGTGCTGCTTAAGTTTCATGACTTCTACTTTTGCTGACAGATTGCAGAACATAACAAGATCAATTTAAGCACTAGTACTGCTGCTAATCTCATTGTAAATAATGATTTCTCTATGGGGCTGCACTCGTGGCACCCCAATTGCTGTCATGCTTTCATCGCTTCAGCTGAGTCGCATTATCCAGAAGGAACATCAGCAAACTCGGTTGGTAAACACGCTGTTGTTACAAATCGTAAAGAGTGCTGGCAGGGATTGGAACAAGATATCACAGACAAAGTTTCTCCTGGTTTTACCTATTTGGTTTCAGCTTCTGTTGGAGTATCTGGGCCTCATCAAGGATCAGCTGATGTGCTGGCAACTTTGAAACTAGAACAACGAGATTCAGAAACGAGCTATTTGTTTATTGGAAAGTAATAGATTCTGTTAGTTCATTATGTCATTTTTTCCTCGTTATATTGAGAAACAACAGATGTGGTAATGGTATTACGGATGCAGGACCTCTGTATCAAAAGATAACTGGGAAAATTTGGAAGGCACATTCTCATTGTCAGCTGTGCCTGATCGGATTGTTTTTTATTTGGAAGGACCTGCACCTGGAGTGGACCTTCTTATAAGATCGGTGGTGATTACCTGTTCCAGTCCTAGTGAGTGTGAGGTACTTTTATTTCTCCCTAAGTTTACCTCAACTTCAAGAATGCTGGTAGGATTTGGAAAGTCATAAACTTAGGGCAGTTCTAAAAGGAAGACATCTCTATTTGATTTTGATTTAAGAAATAAAATATAGTACACTTGTGAAGATGGCCATCTGTATCTTATTTAGATTTGCTTCTAAAACTTAAGTATTCTTGTGTAAGAGTCAGGTCTATCAAAATTCATAAGTTTTGACCTGAAGCAGTCTGCAAAAATGTTTTTCTTGTCATCTAATATTGATTATTCTGATTTCATTTTTTCTATATTATGAAAGAATAAGAGCATAGGGTGCAATATTGCTGGAGATGAGAACATTATCCTCAACCCCAAATTTGAGGATGGCCTCAATAATTGGTCCGGAAGAGGCTGCAAAATTGTTTTACATGATTCCATGGCTGATGGGAAAATAGTCCCACTGTCAGGGAAGGTCTTTGCATCTGCAACAGAACGCACACAAAGCTGGAACGGAATTCAGCAGGAGATCACCGGAAGAGTGCAGCGAAAGCTTGCTTATGATGTTACTGCTGTAGTTCGCATTTTTGGTAACAATGTTACTACTGCAACTGTACAGGCAACTTTATGGGTCCAAACACCAAATCAACGCGATCAGTACATAGTCATTGCCAAGTAAGTTTCTACTTTATTTGTTATCTCCATATCATAAACTTTTATAGTTTTCTATTTGCAGTTTCTGCAACACCAATCTTAAACAATCCTGATTCTCTCAAGACATCACACATAAGCTCTCTCTCTCGCGTGCTTTTAAAGAAATTATCTTTTCCTTCATACCAGAAATAATGCATTTCTATTTTGTTAATTGAATATGTGCTTGGTATATCAGTTGTAGATAGTTCAACTTTACAATTTCTTTCACTGCTGAAAGCAAACTGGTTTCTTTGCCAGTGTACAGGCAACTGACAAAGATTGGGCACAGCTGCACGGGAAGTTCCTCCTTAATGGTTCCCCTGCAAGAGTAGTTATATATATGGAAGGTCCACCTCCTGGCGCAGATATTCTTGTAAATAGTTTGGTGGTAAAGCATGCAGAGAAAATCCCTCCTTCACCTCCACCAGTCATTGAGGTTGGTTGAATAAGCAGATAAAATTGTGAAAAATATATTCAAATTTTTTTCTACTATATTTTGGTTGAAATTTTTGTCATCAACATTTTAAAGTTCAATCCGGGTGTTTTAGGCATTGAAAATGTTTGGTTTTGACTTTTGTTTGCAGAACCCAGCCTTTGGAGTTAACATAATCACGAACAGTGAACTAAGTGATGGCACCAATGGGTGGTTTCCCCTTGGTAATTGCACTTTAAGCGTTGGAACTGGCTCACCACATATACTCCCTCCAATGGCAAGAGATTCCCTGGGACCTCATGAGCCTTTAAGTGGCCGCTATATTCTTGTAACCAATCGTACACAGACTTGGATGGGTCCAGCTCAAATGATCACAGAGAAACTGAAGCTCTTTTTGACATATCAAGTATCTGCCTGGGTGCATATTGGTTCCGGCACAACTGGTCCTCAAAATGTGAATGTTGCACTAGGTGTGGACAACCAGTGGGTCAATGGAGGACAAGTTGAGATAAATGATGATAGGTGGCATGAAATTGGCGGGTCCTTTAGGATTGAGAAACAACCATCAAAGGTAATGGTTTATGTGCAAGGTCCTGCTTCAGGTATTGACGTAATGGTTGCCGGTCTTCAGATATTTCCTGTTGATCGTGAGGCAAGGTTTAGACAGTTGAGGAGGCAGACTGATAAGGTAATTCTTTTACTTCTCATTTTCATCTTTACCAAGTAAAGCGATTCCTTTCCAGCATTGAAATTCCGTTGCCATGCTTCTTTTTTTTTTTTAAGTTAAATCTCACCTCATGTAATGCAGATTCGTAAGCGTGATGTCGTCCTAAAATTATCAGGACTGGATTGCAGCAGCATTCTTGGCACCTTTGTGAAAGTGAAACAAACACAAAACAGTTTTCCAATTGGTTCATGCATTAATAGATCACAGATAGACAATGAAGATTTTGTGAATTTTTTTACAAAATACTTCAACTGGGCTGTGTTCGGAAATGAGTTGAAGTGGTATTGGACAGAGTCACAACAAGGAAATTTCAACTATAAGGATGCTGATGATATGTTGGACCTGTGCCTGAGGCACAACATCGAAACTCGAGGTCATTGTATCTTCTGGGAAGTACAGGCCACTGTCCAGCCCTGGATCCAATCACTAAACAAAAATGACTTGATGAAAGCTGTTCAAAATCGCCTAACAGGGCTTCTCACACGATACAAGGGGAAGTTCAGGCACTATGATGTGAACAATGAAATGCTGCATGGATCATTCTATCAAGATAGATTGGGGAAAGATATCCGAGCGTATATGTTTAAGACGGCACTCCAGCTAGATCCATCTGCCACTTTGTTTGTGAATGATTATCATGTTGAAGATGGGGGTGACCCCAGATCATCTCCGGAAAAGTATATTGAACACATACTTGATTTGCAAGAGCAAGGTGCCCCTGTAGGAGGAATTGGAATTCAAGGACATATCGATAGTCCAGTGGGACCAATTGTTTGTTCTGCTTTGGATAAACTGGGGATCCTAGGCCTTCCAATCTGGTTTACAGAGCTTGATGTGTCTTCCATTAATGAATATGTCAGAGGGGAGGATCTCGAAGTCATGCTCCGAGAAGCTTTTGCTCACCCTGCTGTGGAAGGAATAATGCTGTGGGGATTTTGGGAGTTGTTTATGAGCCGTGACAGTGCACATTTGGTTAATGCAGAAGGTGACATCAATGAAGCTGGTAAAAAGTTCCTAAATCTTAAACAGGAGTGGCTGTCTCATGCTCAAGGACATGTTGATGAGCAAGGAGAATTCGCGTTTAGAGGTTTTCATGGGACATACACTATAGTAATTCCCACCCTCCACAAGAAGATTGTGAAGACATTTGTTGTTGACAAGGGTGAGTCGCCACTCGTGGTGACTATTGATTTAAGTTCCTGATGCTGCCAGTGACGCTTCTTCCAGAAAAAGGTCACTTTCTATTCTTGGATTGTGGATTACCAATGTTTAAAGTGCTATGTTTGTCATTTACAAGCTTGATTTCTTATTTACATCGTGTAACACCCACGTCAAAAGAATAAAAATGTTAGTTGCGTTGATGGTTATGCTATACCATTACCATGTGACGCTAGTTATTTCCTCTATCCTCCGCATTATAATTGTGAAAGCCATATGAAGCTCAATTTCGGCCCAGATAGAGTGGGCCTTTATTTTAGGCCCAAAATTGAGAAACACGCTTCCATACTGAGCCATAGGCTAAGCTGACAGAGACAGGCAGACAGATCATGATGAACCCAAAGGAAAGCACAGGAAGGGAAACAAGAACTCAGTGAAAGAATTACAAAGAATCTAGAAAAACAAATTTGATTGAATAAGACCAGCACCCAATTACGTTGAAAAAAAGAGTAAAGTTAGGTGGGTGATAAGGAAGTCTATTGGCTTAAGGGGTCCATAATGATACACTAGGATTCTGCAATCGTATCGGTTAAAATCTCCAGAAGCTTTTCTCCTCCAGTCAAACATCAGCATTTCTATTTCTGTCAATTCTTATGCGCTCCATTAGCAGCAGCCACTTGAATCATATTCTATAAACATCTAGAATGATTTCTGAGATCAACATCAATAGCAACGGCAATCCCACAATACCATCATAATAATAATAAGGAAACATAATATTCAACCACATAACGCAAATGTGAGTTAATGAAAAGGAGACTCCTGGGGAGTGTTGAGAGATTCAACCGCACATGACACATACATATTGTTTCCACTTTCCATATTATAAAAGCATAAAATGACATAAAATTCTCAATAATTTTATAAAGGCTTTGGAACATGAAACACAACTAGTAAACATGTATCAGCAGTAGTACAGTTGCGTAAGCAGACAGGTGGATGGAGGATGTATAATAAGGCTTAAAAATGGCGATGGTAGTGGTAGGGGAGGGCCAGAAGGAGGCAGGCATCACATCGGATTGAAAGACACATCCCATCTGCTAAAGAGAAGAGTGAAAAAAAAAAAAAAACTTAACATCAATTCAATTCAATGGTCCTGCTGTTGGTGTTGATGATAGGACCCAAAAACAGTCACATCCCTGTCTCAAACAGTTGGTTTAAGTGGGGCCCAACTCACATGGGTTAACAGTATTCACCAAAGAGATGGAAGCGCTTGCTATCACTCTGTTGTCAATCAATCACAGATATGATGATCATCATCGCATACGTTTTGATGTGATGGTAAACGGATGGGTCCCCCATCAACCAGAATCAGAAAGTTGCCTATATGCGATATTATTATTTTTATTATTAACTATAATATCAAGCTATGGAAAATCGGGAGCGAAAAGAAAAGAAGTTAAGAAAGAAGAAAAGCTGCAGTGAGTGGGAGTGGGGAGTGGGTGCGGGGACTGGCGGTCTCTTGTGCATCGGGAAACAGCTCCCGCGCTGTTCTCGCGCGCCTCCCACCGAAACGACACTCCGTATGGGTCCCTTAAAACTCAAAACTGATCATCAAGACCCCACCAACACAGCACTGCATTATAAATGTAAATTCATCACATCAGTGATTCAGCATTCCCTTCAGTATCCGTCATAAAAAACTTTTAGATCGTCTCGCGCTCACATGCACCGTCTGGTATTTTTTTTTCGTTCGTGTGGTAACTTCAGTTCACTACTAGTGGTATTTCTGTCTTGTCTGTGAACTGTGTGTTTCTACTTCCCATCTCTCTATTTTAATCAATGAATGGACTCCATTATTACTTAGGTCCCACTGGCCTGCTACTAGGTACTAACCCTCGGCCATAACACTTCCAAATAAACGGTATTTTTTATTATAATTAAATATTATTATTAATAGTAGTAATTATAATAATACGAACCCCAAATCAATCATAATTTTTTTTTAATAATTTCGCTTTTCTGAATGTGGGTTTGCTCTCATGTCTACTTCTTTGAAGACAAGGGTACGAAAGTTAATCATGTTTAGAATATTAGGCAAACTCAAAACTCACTACCCTAACATTATTTATGATTAGAATTTTTTTCCACCCAAAGTAAGGAAATGCAGACTGCAAGAAGCCCTGACCAAACGAATACAATAGTAGGCGTCTTGCCTCGTCTTCCCATTAGTAAATGGAGCTACAATATGTTTAAGAGAGTACATAATTCTTATGCGCTAATTTTCTTATGTTTAAATTGTTAGTAGATAAGCTGGGTAAAATTTAAATTAATTTTTTGTAACACAATTTTTTTTTTGTGATAAGAATTTGATTGGATAATTAATTAAATAAATTTACTTAAAAATCAT
The DNA here is from genome assembly GCF_000493195.1 of Citrus x clementina. Classification (NCBI taxonomy): domain Eukaryota; kingdom Viridiplantae; phylum Streptophyta; class Magnoliopsida; order Sapindales; family Rutaceae; genus Citrus; species Citrus x clementina. The sequence continues at coordinate 34,927,203 of NW_006262201.1, read as the reverse complement.
TCATTTAAGTCCATGAAACTATTAGAATTTAATATTTTGTTTGATATATATATATATATGATACATTTGGCACACTGTTTTTGTATTAAATTATATTAACCATATTATATTATGATACATTATATTAAGGGTGCATTGCAATAAGTTTTAATGCAATACTATGTTTGGTTTAACTATAGATTGTATTATATAATATAATTTTTTTTATTAATATTAAAATTAAATTGAAACTATTTAAGGTTATTTATTAAATATTTAGGTTAATAATCTCTTGTATTGTTTTTTAAATTAATTTTTTATTTAAATATAAATATAAATTCAAATTTATTATAATATATTAAATAATAAAAGTTAAATAATTATAATTAAAATGTAAATAATGTTTTAATGCAAATACAACTTAAACTTTACCCTATCAATTTATTTTATACCTCTTTTGTTGTATTAGTCATATTTTTAATACAGTGCAATACAATTAGAAATTGCAATCAAATATGGGTTAGCACAAAAATAGTCTTTTCATACATTGCAGTAGTGTAATGCAAGCTGCCAAATGCGCTCATAATGTGATCTTTATGTGGATTGTTTGAGTTTTTGTTGAACAAGTTATTATTGTACCAATTGATGGAATGGAATTTCTTTTTATTAGCTCCAAAATTAAATAATTTGTCCTATATTTAGTGGTCCTGCATACTCATATACAAGTCAAATTATGTTAACAACGTTCAATTTGAAACTGCTTTCCTTTCATTAAAAAAAAATTATACTATTTTCATCTTTAGAAGGTTATTCAAATCATTTCATAGTATCATATAAGATCAGAAGGGACAAAGTTAATAGAAAAAAAAAATGGAACAAAGATTTTCCACGAATGAGCCATATCGATACTGAGGTTTAACTAATCCAAACTAGGGAGCGTCATTTCCCAAAAAAAAAAAATGTAAATTATGAAGAGGGCCCACAACGTATGGTCGACCATTTTAGGCTGCCACCTGGGTGAATCTGATGCGATATTAACCCCAAAAAGATTATGATATGTGTGTGAACCACGAGAATAAAAGGTGGTATGCTAAACTTGGCGTAATAAATAAATTAGGTGCAAAAGAAGATTTGATTAAGATTCTTTGTTTGTGACTGTTGACATCAGATAGTAGCCTCAATGATGACGATTGACGTTTCAAAGTTCAAAAGAATCCTATCATCTGTCTGAAAATTAACTTTGGTAACCCACTATAATTTGTATAATGTACCTTTGTTTGTGCATGTGAGAGCTTACAAAATATTATTATATAACTTCTCAGGTACATGCAAAGGTTTAATTTATTTTTACGAGATTATTGAATGAACTTTACGTAAAGCTAGCTTTCAATTAGAAAAGATCTCTGTTATTAAAAATCTATGCATAAAGCCAACAAAAAGGACCAAACAGGCGAGTTAATTTGATGCGTGACAATGCATTTGTCGCCAGTATTACTTGCAAATGTAAATTAAGATAACATTAAAGTAATAATTAAGTAGTTTGAAGCGCATTTAATCTTATCTTCGCCACTTGGGCTTATAGTCCTATGGTGAACTATTGCTCTTAAAGTCAAGAATGATGATGAGGGCAATGGTTCGAGTCCCCACATACTCAAACTCCCTCAATTAATTATAATTATGTGGAGATTATTTATAACGTCTTTCTCCCTTGCGAAATGCGAGTGGAGTAGAGACATCCCTCTCTCACGAGAGATATTTGGCTGAATATGTACTTTATAAAATAAAAATGTAATAATATAAGTCTTAAGTATATATCTGATTATAAATATCAGTGTAATAATATGTTATTATTTATAAATATATGTGTAATACAGTAACATGATGCTTAATCAAATTCAAAAAAAAAAAAAAAAAACCTTATCTTCGTTTGCTTTCTTTCTCTTTCTCCTTTGACGAAAAGTAATTATCTTTAAGCTTATTGGTGAAATCCACAAAATTGGTGAATGTATGACGTATGAGAGAGGTGGTACCTTTAAGCTTATTTTTTTGACTGCTTGATGCCACCAGAATATTATTACACACCCCAGCGATAATTTAATAGAAGTTAAAAGTTTAAAACTAGCTATAGTTTTGCAGCATCTCAGGTTCCGTGTGAACATTAATTATACACCGAAAAATGAGAACAAAAATAAAATGCAATAAGACGTCCTGAAATGACATCTAGTTGATTGAGTAGTGGACGTCTTTTTTATTCTTCCTGCTAACAAAGTCTATGAATAACAAAAAAAGGACCATTTTAGTTATCCATCCAAAAATTATTCGATTATAAAAGAATACTGCAAAAATTTAAATTTATTGAAGTTTTATTGCTTAAAATGTGGGGTCAGGCTATAGTATAATTGTAATACCGTGCCACAGTTGCACCAGTCGTTGAATCCACTCAAATAAGTGGGGTCCACTTAAATAAGTAAAAATTCAACGATTGGATGCAACTGTACCACGGTACCACAGTTGCACCACAGTTTTATCCTAAAAGGTGTATCAATTATCCATCAAAAATATAAAATTACTCTTATAAAATAACTACCACTATAATTTGTGTTTGTCTTTATTTTATCATTATGTAAGAATAACTATGATTTATTGATAGACGATTGATAAAAACTACATATATTAGGTGTAAAATTGAATGGATTCAAATTTTTGTAGTATTTTTTTAATTATGAGGTGGACTTACGCTCCTAACAAAAATTAACAATGAGTGCATAACAAAAATCAACGTCGGTGCTCATTTATTGGTGACCAAAAGTGGGACTTGATGCTTTTTAGTTAATTTATGTTTTTAACATTAGGTTATAAGAAGTCACAAAATTTTATCACTGTGTCATAATATATATCATATGATGGAACACTGTTTCTCTCTAGATCTTCAGTAAAATTAACATTCCTACGTAAGGCATCAAAGTGCCAGTGTTCAGATTCTACATAATAATTTAATTTTTTTTTTCCTCCTGAATGATGCTGAAATTTTATCACAAGAGAAAGAATATTAAACGGTAATCACGTAAACCTGTAGTTGAGGAGACCGGCGAGTCCTCTCATTCATGCAAATAAAATATTTCAATGAAATGTTCAGTACATTGAAATTATATAAAAATAACTTATTTAATAATTTATTATTTGTGTTTGGTAAACTAATTTACTATTTGTTTACAAATGTGGTGTACATTTTGTAATGACAAAAATGGAATTTTTGGTTATTTGTCATATAAAAAAGAAAAGGTGGAAAATAGATAAAATTTAAATTAGATTTTTAATCTCTACCGCCTTTAACATTCAATTTCTGGTGGCCTCCCAAAATTTTAATTATTTAAAAACTAATAAATTTCTAGTTGATCAACACTAGCTCCAAATGATCTCATTGATCTCTGACACGTTGAGAAGATATATTTTTCACTTCAACAATTACCAGTATTCATTGCACACCCTTTATTGTTTTAACTTGTTCTTCTCGTCGTATCTGCTAGCACACATGACCTTTTATCTCTTTCAGTCAAATCAACATCTAAAAAGCTCCAATTAGATTAGAGCTACACAATCCTCTTTCAATCTTTAGTCAATACTTAGTGCTAGGTACTGTTTTTCCATCTTTAAGTGATTAGGCCATCTATTTATCATTCTTGGAAAGGACACTTTAGTTACACAGTTGCTTATGGCCCTAAACCTCTTCATTAGTACTAGTAGATACAAGAAAAGTAACGTGTTACCTAATAAAGCAAAGCAAATGACAGTTGTTTTTTACCTTGGCCTTTTTAGAGTTTAAATGGTAAGCAGCTGGATGGTAGGTTATTAATAAGCTTAATTATCCCATTAATCTCGCCAACCTAGTTATTTGTGTGGCTGATAATAAAAATGCGTCATTGCAACTTTTTTATTTTGTGATTTACAAGTCAAACATTATCCTCTCGGGCTCTTGTTAATTATTAAGTTTGAGTGGTTGGTTAAACAAGTATTAAACAAACCATTAAAGAGTCCCACTAGTCAAAGTTGTAATATGGATGTTTATGATTTTATTTTATTTTCCTAAAAAGGCACTGCAAAAGAATCAGCCAAAAGGGGGCCGAGCCTAATAAATTTTGTAATCTTCTTGCAGGGATTTATATATATATAGCAGTATCTTATTGAAAGTAATCGTCGAAGCTTACACTCAAATGACATGCACCTTATATAGTCAAAAGATGTTAAACACGTATTGTCAAAAATAAAAATAAAAAAGATGTTAAACACGTGCCATTTTATGTTGTTTTAATAACAGGTCTTTCGGTTTTTACAGAGAAAATGATGTTGTTTTTCAAAATCAATTTGTTTCTTAATGTTTCAAAATCAGTTAATTTTTTTTGTTAATTTCAATTTTTGTGTGTTTTCCAAATTTATTATCAAAATGCTTTCATTGACGAGTGATAAATTTTCCCTCATTGGGACAAAATAGGGAAAGATTATTACGATTAGATGGAAGGGCGCTTGTGTTAGCTGATCGGGAAAGGCTATTCCTAATAGCTTTGATTTGTAATTATTACGTAGAATAACAACATTATTTCTTCTCAAAAAAATTAAAAGAAAAACAACATTATTTTAGAATTAATGTTACCACGGCAACCACAATCCGTAGACCTGGCCTGTGTTTGGGTGACATGACAGGAACAGCTCATTCAGATGATGATTGAAGGTGATGATTTGACTGGCAAAAGGTAAGCACCAAACCAATAATGGACAAGATAACTGTAGTTTGAGGAACCCATCACCATAATGTAATTGTTCGGATGAAAACTTGCCACGAAATTGTATTATTGGACAAGAATATTGATTAGTCCAATTCAGTAAGCTACATTGACTCCCATTAACAAATGTTAATGACATTAGTAAAGCATCCATTTACTTTAGATGACCTTTTATGGGTAGCGGCTGACAAATGTAGCTAATTATTACCTTCCATTGATGCTTCTGAAGTCATAATATTCCAGATAATTAATGTAGTTGGTTTTTTCTTTCTTTCTTTTTTTAAGAATTATGATTTTCTGAACTTTAATGAGTTTGCAAAGATTTTGTATTGCCTGCTGCATGATTGACATTTAACTATTATTACATTAATTATTATTTACTAATGAACACTTTTAATTACCTAGATGAAAGGTAGGGTTGGGTGAATCATCAGGGGAAACGGGGAATGATCCTTGGTAGCAATATGCAAAGTAAAAAAAACCTAACAATATTTATTTATTTAAAACAGGAGAATGTATGGTAATAATAATAGTAATGTACAATGTAAATAGTAAATTGCATAGGGAAGAGGCAAAGTGCAGTAGATTTTTTTTTTCTTTTAAGAAAAAAAAAGTAGTGGCTGAGTAATTGCCTTGAATGACAAATGAAGATGAATAGTAACCATCCACCCTGGTGTTTTCTGACTGTGAGTTGGAAATTTCAGAAAGAAAAAAAGAAGAAGTGTTAATTGATTTTTGAAATGAAATTGATGAAAGCAAAAGGCTAAAAGAGGAGCTTTGGCCCCCACAGTTTGTAGCGCGCATCTTTCGGGGGGTGTTAATCTCATTCAGTCGTCAATCAAAGGTCTCTCTTTTTGTGTCTTCAGCATTATTATGTTACGTGATAAAATGGTGGGGGAGTGGGGGTCGTCGCCGCCAGCTAATACAAATACAATACCTCGTTGCGTTGCTGAGCCAACGAGGCCCATGATTATTAATTAATAAAAACAATCATCTGATTTCTCGGCAAATATTGCAGACACACGTTGTTTTTACCTGCAAATGGTCATCATAAACAGTACAATCTGCTCGGTTTCAGACTCGCAGCTGAGTTGAAATGAGATCAGGGCCCTTTTTCCACTGTTAACCGTTGAATATTGTACTATATATACACATACGGATCTTTTATTTGGCACATCACTTTGCACGCCAGTACATCCAACAACATTGCGCGAGGTCACATGACTTTATGAGCTTTTAAATCTATTGGTGGTTGTCGTTCCTGTCATTTAATTTTTAACTTGATGTCTACTCAGTTATGTATCTTCTCTTGGCTTGTGCGTTATTAGTATACCTAGCTGCATATCATTGTAATACATAGTCATAATCTACATGCGTCAATTAATTCATGAATCGTGATCAGATATAGCATCTTTGTGGTTGCAAGGCGGCTAGCTGGTGCGTGTCAGAAGAGGTTGCCCTAGGTCTAGAGTAGCTAGCTAGCTGGCCAAGATGACCTTCTTCTCAGTATTATTTTTTAAGATATTATTGCCCAAGATGACCTGCGTAGGTTTGATCGCCCGTGTTCATTATTCTCAAGAGAGAAATTTGAGGAAGTTGGTGATGTGGGTTGTTTAACCATTTGATCATTGTCAAGTATAATTGATTTTTTTATTTTTTATTTTTTTTGTGAGCTAAAGTCATAATATTGTTTTTTATGGTTACTTTGATTGGTTTAATAGCTTTACAAGGCCTGTTCTATAAAAGTTTTGATTACTCTACCATTAGAAGAAATTGATTGGGTAAGCATGTCACTTCAATAAGGATTGATACTTTCATTTACACAAAATTTTCTCTTAATTTAAAACCTTTAAATATAGAATTGGTGTTATTATCCTACGTCATTTTCCCACATGGTTATCTTACGGAGTACAGTTTTATTTTCCTAAGAGGCAAACATGTATAAATTTGGAAAAGAGCTTTGAGCGTACTTCTAATGACTAGCCACAGTCTCTTCATTGCTTATCTGCTTTGGGTTTTTTGAGCGATAAAACCTGGGATTTGTTTTGATAAGATATAAGATTCGACTCCTCAAATTAAATTTAGTTAAAAATAAGAAGTTACACTGTTTGGTTCAGTTAATTAATTCATTAGCAGCAAATTAAATAATAATAGTCATTCACAGTTTTATGGGGCAATGGACTTACCTTTTGTGTACATAATTACTTTGCATATTTAAGCTGCACTATCATGCGGTAACAAACGATTTATTTAGTCCTGGAACTGAGGAAATGACAAGGTGAACAGAAATTATATTAGTAATCCTTGCATCCTAATGTCTATTGATTACATATTGGCAAAAAAGAAAAAAAGGAAAATAAAAAACAGACAGGGATAATATTAAAAAAAAAAAAAAAGAACGAATATGTATATATGTATGTATATTATAATTTTCAGATCAGGATCTTAAGATTCTTTGATTTTATAATGGCAATGGAATCTAAACAATAGAGTGTAATTCCAAAATTTTGAGATAAATGCTTACGTGCTGATTCTGTATGAACAAGTAATGTTTTGTTCTCGAATTACTATATATCGAAGACGTGGGTGTGGAACAAGTTTTCCAAAATGCATTGGAAATAATTTCGATTCTTCTTCTTTTTTCTTTTTGAATAAAAATTTCTGTTCTTATAATAAAAAAATAATAGAGTTCAAGCACCAAGCTAATTGTAACAACCAGAAGAGCAAGAATAATTATCCATCCACGAAGCAACTTGCTAGCTATTTATATATGGATAAAAAGAAGAAAAGAGACATAAAGGGGAACGAGCCTGGCGTATTCTAGAAGGTTAATCGGTTGATAGTTGATACTTTAGACGTGAAAGAGCAATTTTTCTAGACTTAGCTCAGTATAGTGTTATGTATATAAATTTTTCGATCAGAATTCTCACACTTTATTAAAGTGTGGGATAGAATTTCACGCCGTCGTTGAGTCTTTTATAGCATTGTAAACTATTTCATAATGTATAAAAGTTCGTCTCGCATTTCATTAAAATGCGGAAATTCTCATTAAAAACACACTATATAGTATAGATCTTATCATTTCTAGTTTTTAAACCACTTTCATTCGAAAATTTTAGGATAATAGGTGACATGTAGGCATAGAATGGTTAGATATAGAGGCTGCACTAAGATTTTGGTTCAATGAGGAAAGCTATAATGGGGAAATGATAAATTTAATAAGACCATATATAGCATGTGGAAAAAAAAAAGAGCCAAATATAAAATGTGCATAGAGATAAGGTGAATTTCATCAAAACCTTTATCTTTTTCTAATTTTTTAACACAATTATGTCCTCAGTTGTAACGACCTATAAATATTTAAGGCAAAAAGCACGTAACTCCCATTAATACATAGAAAGAAAAAACATTTACTCGCTAACGTAGAAAGTAAAGTGATTTACCACATGGTTAATGACGGATATGGGCAGAAACTCAAGAAGAAATGAAATCAAGGTGCGTTTGAGATATTATATTGTATTGTATTAGATATATTACATAATAGAGTATTGCATTTACATGTATTAAGTTATAATACAATATTATGTTTGGTGCAACATAAACTATATTATATGAAATAATATTTTATATAATTATTTATATTACCATTAATTTTAAATTAGTAATATTTAAATCTATTAGTATTTAAGTATTTATATTAGTTATATTAAATTATTTAAAATAATTAATTTTTACATGTTCATTATTGTACCATAATCAAATAATGTAATATTTAATTATATTTTTAATATAATGAACATAAAATAAAATATTATTGAATATGAGTAATAAATTTATTATTTTTATTTTTATTTATTATAATGTAAAAAGAAAAAAATTAATGTTAGATATATTATTAGATAAAATAATATTAAATTACAAATTTATTTTTATTTATTATGATATTAAAAAAACGGCGAAAAAACTAATGAGTCAAACTGCCTATTAGGCAAAACGTATTATGGTGCATCGTAACGCATACTGATGCAGCATGCGGGGTGCAAACTGCAATATGACCAAAATATTAAGAGTTGTAATGTTTGGTGAATTTGACCAAAATATTAGACTTATTATTACGTGGCCCCCAGTAGTTCCATTTTACTACAATATGACCCCTAATTGGTAGAGCTGGCAAAATTTGACACGACCCGATTACCTGACACGAACACAACATAAATAAATGGGTATGGGTCGCCAAATTTAACACGATTATTAAATGGATCGGGTCCGGGTCAACACGATTTTTTTCCGTGTCGGGTTTGGGTTAAAATTCTTGACCCATTTACCCGATCAATGACCCGATTATATTTTCTATTTTAAAATAATTTACATATTCTTATCATTAAAACTCAAATATTAGAGATGATTTTCTTTTTTTTTATTCTTTAAAAAGGTGAATATAAACACTGTGTTTTATTTATAAAATTTTAAATAAATTTAGAGCTTCAATAGTGTAAATGTGTAAAAATTGATAGACATGTATATTTTATAATATTGATATATAATATTATATATATATATAATTAAAACCTCAATAGTGTAAATGTGTAATATATTGGTAGATATGTATATTTTATAATATCGATAAATTATGTATGTATGTATGTACATACGTATGTATGATAGTATGTAAATATTTGATGTAATTTTTATTCAATATATAGATATTAAACGGGTTATTGGGTAACCCGATTATTTTTCCGTGTCGGGTTTGTGTCTCAATATTTTGACACGATTATTAAATGGATCGGATTTGGGTCGACCTAAATTTGACACGACACGAAGTTGACACGACACGAACACGACCCGATGACCCGTTTTGCCAGCTCTACTAATTGGCATATTTGCTTTACAAATTTAACTTTTATTTTTTTGTCAATGTTGACCCTTATAAACCATCTTTTAAAACAAAATGGCACCTGGACTAAAGATTACGTTCTACCACTGCATCTCATAGTTATAGTTCCCTTTAAACTACTTATATTTATTAATTAGTTTCGGTTCTTTGAAATTATTAAGTATTAATTAAGAATAATCCTCTAAAAAGAGTATTGATTAAGAAGTAATTACTATCCGACACTATCATATAATTACTATCCGACACTATCATTCTTTGGGTGGTTAGTATTTTATAAATATAAGTTCCCTTTAAGTATTTTATTCCCTCTTCCAAATATAAGTCATCCCTACAATTAACAATTATGTCTACAATAAAAATCGCTAAAAGTTTTGATTCTAGCCAAGTAATCTGATTTATATGCAAATGCCTATAAAAAAGTTTGAAATTTAATCATTGGGAGCTTAAAATATATATAGCTTTTTTTTATTAAATGTACCATCTTTTCTTTTTCTTTTCTTTTTTTTAAATATAAATGTTCCATCATTGAATGCCGTGATAATGCGCACCAAATGTCTTTATGTATATATGAAATATGTTTGCTCATTTTTTATAAGCTGATTAAATCAGTAAGAAGATAGTTGATTCGACATAATGATTATAGGTTTTTGAGTTGTTAATAAAAAATTCAGTGAAGTTATTTCATACTAATGAAAAAAAGAAAATAGTTTAGATAAAAAAATTCTAAAATAATATTAAATTTTTATGATACATGTGTTGTTCAAATTTTAAACTTCTCCATGGATGTAAATATGGATTATTAAAAGGGATAGAAATATTCTAATTTATGATTTTAAATTTGTTAAAACTCAAAATAATTATTGAACTGTGTAGTTTAATAATATAATAACTGTAAAATTTATTAAATTATAAGATTTAATAATTAAACTGTATAATTCAATAACTTTTCTAAATTTTAATAAAATTTAGAATATTAGATGAGGTTAACACTATTAAAAGAGATGTTATAAACTAATAGCTCCAAGACAAATGACAAATGTGCAATAATTTAAACCTCTATAAACTAATAATGAATGAGGTAGCGGCTCTTTCTAATCCTTCTTTCCCCTCTCTCTCTCTCTCTAGCTAGGGACTATAAAAGCAAAGGTGGAGGAGTAGAATGTCAAATGAGAAAGCCCAAGAGCAACTAAAATAAGGTTCCTATAAAAAAAAAAAAAAGATAAAAAAACTAAAATAAGGGGAAATTATTGGATCGTCCGTGAAAGAAAGAAAGAAAGTGTAATAAAATATGAAAAAGAGAGAGAAAGAAAAATCTACAATCCATTAGCTGCCATATATCTCATGGTCATGACACTCTCTCTTCGCCTTTATTAGTTTTAAAATATTTCACTTTTCTAATTAAGGGAAAAAAAAAAAGGTCTTGTCAACCACTCAAGACAAGCAGCCGTTGCCGGTTCCGGCTAAGCAGCACCTTCTTCCTCAGTTCCCAGCGTCATGCGAGAACAATTCTCACTCTTTATATATTGATTTAATCTTTATATTTTTTTCGATCTATAACATGCACAAGTCCTGGTGCAATTTCACTTCAAGACCTCCTGGATAGACAGACTGCCGTTTCATTGCCAAAATTGCCCAAATCAGTAGATTCAAAATGGCAATGAAAAATCTCCTTTTTTCCTTTTGGTATAAATGACAAGTCTATACTCTCTAGGGTTTCTGTTTGTTTCCACTAACAAGTCCTACTGCTTGGGCTTGCTTTAGGGCTTCTATTTTGTTTCTTTGTTTCTTTTGGGTTTGTTGATAAATGGAGGGTTACAACAGTCTAAACGAGAACACGACTCCTAGAGGAAATTTCTTGTATTCGTCTTCTCAAGTTGTTGGATCATCAGCATATGGTCGAGCAAGTGATGGTCAGATGCCTATAAGAAGCAACAGCAGCAACAGCTTTCACCTACAATCAGGTGGCAGTACTTGTTTCCAATCTGAGCGGGCACCGCCGCCTGAAACACACACACATCATCCGACGATTGTGAAAACTGAAGCCAGCACTTCGCAGCTTATCTACTCTCTTAATATGATGAGAGAAGGGCATCATCATCATCATCAATCACAGCAAGAAGGAAATGAGAGCTCTGAAACAGAAGCTATTAAAGCCAAGATCATCTCCCATCCTCAGTATTCCAGCCTTTTGGAAGCCTACGTGGATTGCCAAAAGGTTATTACTTAATTAACTAACACGACGCTTATTAAGAGCTTGCCTATTAATTAGTTAACTCTCTTCCTCAATCTTGGCTGTTGCTTTTGTTTAGGTCGGAGCTCCGCCTGAAGTTGTGGCTCGGCTTGCAGCTGCTAGACAGGAGTTCGAGTCAAGGCAGCGATCGTCGTTGAATTCGAGAGACTCTACTAATAAAGACCCAGAACTCGATCAATTTATGGTGATTCTTTTTTTTAAAAAAAAATTCAACTTCTTTGACTACTGAGTCTCGTTAATTAAAGGTTCACATATTATTATTCCAATCAACAACACACAGGAGGCTTATTACGACATGCTAGTGAAATATCGGGAAGAGCTAACAAGGCCAATACAAGAAGCCATGGATTTCATCCGGCGGATCGAAACTCAGCTTAATATGCTTAGCAATGGCCCCGTTCGGATCTTCAACTCCACTGGTAATTAATTTCTTCTTCCTGTATTGTACACACACGTGTATGCATATCAAGTTTTGATGATGCTGCAGGTATGGGTTTCTTTTTGGCTGTTGTGCATAGCATAATACACAGACTGATAGTCTCGGTCTCTGGAATGAATAGTGCATCGGAAATGTCGTACCTGAAGCATTGAATAGCCAATTAACTCCCGTTCCCGGAGGAGGAAGCTTTGACCCATATTGCACGTTCCAATAATGTAGGAGAAATAAGTATACAAGACCATAAACCCAAACCTATTAAAACCCTAATCACGATTCTACAGTAGATTCTGTTACTTTATATATCGTACAAATACTCTTGAAAAGGAGCAGCTTAGATATAAACAAACCCAGTAGTTTATACTGGATGTAGCTTCATAGAAAAATGATTCTGCTAACAACTTAATGCCATTTTTAATTATTAGGGCTTCTGTTCCCAAAGATCTCGACTGTATCTTTGTTCTAATTCTACTAGATCTGATTCTATAGGTTTATAAGAAAATGCATATAATTGCCTCGATATGGTAGGGCATCATCTGGTCGTCGTTCCCGTAGTTTATTCTTTGCTTCGAAATAGCAAAAAAATATATCCATTTGTTTTTTCTTCAATAAAGTAATGAAATTTTGAGAGCATAGGGTGCTGTTCAAATCAGTGCTGCCCCATGTAGCCTGTACGGCTTTGGTCAGAAATTTTTATATTTTCAAATTAAAAATTCTAAATTCTTCGTATTTGTACAAATTATTGTCCGTTCACCGTTGGGCCGCTTTTATTTTATTTCTCAATTTGGTTGCAAAATTAATCAACAAATCATGCTTATTCTAAGAGTTGTTCCTGTATACTTTCTTTCTTGGCCTTGGAGTGGGAATAGTATATTTTGTTTAATTAGCCAGATTACTCAGAAATGACTGAAAGTAACTCATTTCACAAATTCATGCACTAGTAGAGAGAGTGCTCCTTTAGCAGCAATAACTTGTTTACGGAATCATGGTTTCTGAATCTTGATCCATGGTACAGAAGACTTGAAAGTAGATCTGGTGATGGTGTTAACTCTTCTCTCTACCTGTTAAATGTGTAATTAATTTCTTCTATTTTTTTTATGTACTTCACGGAGTTTTGGCAATTCGCCCGCCCAGGAAATGTACATGTTATGGTTCCAAAAAATCGAAGGTTTAACTATAGTATATACTCTAATCTATGCACTGCTTGTTGATTGGAGCTTGGTTGTATACATTAATATATGGTTTAGTTTAATGATTAGATTAACCATATAATAAGAGTAAAGGAGTTCGTTTACTGTCATCAAGCAGGCTTGAAATTACTGTCATCAAAAAAGCTTGAAAGTAGTTAAGAAAGTGGCTCTATTAGCGTCGTTGACTTAGATTGATATGTTCAGGCTTCAGTCAAGTCAGTCTATAGTAAATTAATTTTTAATTAACCATGTTTATATTATTCACCATATATGTATATGCCTCACCATCTGGTTGCCATGAGAGCTAATTCTGATTTAATTGGGCAGGATTATCTTTGATTTCTGGAAACTCAATCCAACATAATATGTATCATGCATTTTATTTTAATTTAGATTGATGGTTATTGTGCTGGATGGTCTGAATCTGATTGACGCTCCACTTACAATTAGCATCCATCAATCTCTTTCTCATGGCTTATTTAAAAGGTACTTTTAAAATTAGGTGGTATAGGAGCTTATGCATATAATCACATTGCAATGTTTAACTAATTACCTTAAAAATTGTGAAAATTAAAAAAAAGATCATATCACATATCTCCTCATCTGTGATAGGAATTTTGAGATTAATTTTAAAATGAGTAGCCAACTTAAATTGAATTGAGAATTTCTCTTCGTGCCTGCTTGAAACACAGATATATATGATTGTAGATTTGCTGCAGTAATACAGCATCTAAGCATAGGATGGTTTTTGCTCCAATGAACTCCCATATTTATCCCAACTGGTAATGTGTAAATGTCATGCTGAAGACATTAATGCCAATTAGAGCAAAATTTTAGGGCTTGTATTGTCGTAAGAAATTCAAGAATGGCAAGAAGAGTGTAATGATGTTTTATTAGTTAGGAGATCAATTAGTTCAGCTTCATGTGAAAGTTTGCTATTCTTAGACTAATAAAGAAAGAAACATTGAGTTTATCAGTGGTGCATTGCTGGTTTACTTTATTCTCATGGGTTTCCTCATGCTTCATCCTCCTAGAATTTGTCAACTGCTATTTTGGTGACCTTGATTGAGCATGAGTTGAGTAACTGTTGATTTACATGTGTTTCCACTTTGTTTCTTTGTGATGTCTTCTGTGTGAAGTGAGCACCATCTTTTAAAAAGAGAATTGGATGCCAAGGGCTAATTCTTGTTTAAGTCTTGATAATTTTATATTTGGTTCCGCCTCTTATTATTATTATTATTTTTGAGTATGGGTTGTGCTTTTAGGTTATTTGTTTACAATCTTATATCCTATATGTACTGCTGTGACATTATATTATAAAGTCAACCAGATTTATATACTTATATTTATTAAGCATAGTTTGAAAATCTACGCTAACTAGAAGTGATCTACCCGTTGCTAATATCTATAGAAATATATCTTCTTCTTCCACTTTTGTGAGGGGATCTTATACAGGGTTTGCACAAAGAGGAAAAATTATCCTTTTCATTGAGAACAACAATCCACCACTAGGTTTGAATTGACTGTAATGTATCATTTTTTATTTTTTATTTTTTTGTTTAAAACAATTGGTAACTTTTTGGAGATTAATATGCTCATATTCTCATACTGAGCATTTGTTCTCAAGTGAAATATGTCTTGTCTTGAAGGGCGGCATATAGCTTTTAAATGTTGCTTTCCTGTATTGATTAGATTGATGATGTAAGATTTATGAGATGACTCTGAAAATAGTTTCAGATGAGACACGTTCTAGGAATAAATGTGACTGAAATTAGCATTTTGAGGTCCATTAGAGAAAAATTAAATTCCACTGAGCACTGACAGTGAGGAAAAAAAAGTTGCTTGAATTGATCATGCACTTAATAATAAAGTTTTGTTATCTGGATGAGACCGTGTTAAGTTTAGTGAGAGTTCCTAAATGCTAATCCTGCGATTGGTGGTTATGTTTGCTTCCTATGTGACAAAGTCAACAGACGAAGTCACAATACTGTTCCTTCTTTTGACATTTTGGTATTTCC
Source organism: Citrus x clementina (assembly GCF_000493195.1). NCBI lineage: Eukaryota > Viridiplantae > Streptophyta > Magnoliopsida > Sapindales > Rutaceae > Citrus > Citrus x clementina. The sequence goes on along the minus strand of NW_006262201.1, from coordinate 34,911,654 downwards.
TTAGAGCTCATCTTGTTAACGTATGCATAGGAGCTCAACGGTTCTTGCAATAATATGCTGTTTGATGCATTTTAATTTTGACACCTGTCAAGGGCATATATATTGTTTAATTTTGACAAATGGACAGATGATCAGAAATGTGAAGGCGTTGGCTCCTCCGAAGAAGATCAAGAAAATAGTGGTGGAGAGACAGAGTTACCTGAAATTGATCCCCGGGCTGAAGATCGAGAACTGAAGAACCACCTATTGAGGAAATACAGTGGCTACTTAAGTAGCCTCAAACAAGAACTGTCCAAGAAAAAGAAGAAAGGGAAACTACCCAAAGAAGCCAGGCAAAAGCTACTTAACTGGTGGGAATTACACTATAAATGGCCTTATCCTTCGGTATGTATATCTATCTTCCTGAAATTGAATACTTGTCCTTTTTAGTTGGGCATTGTAACTCAAATTTGTTGTGATGATTAATAATTAACAGGAGACAGAGAAGGTGGCATTGGCTGAATCAACTGGCTTGGATCAGAAACAGATAAACAACTGGTTTATCAACCAAAGGAAGCGGCACTGGAAACCTTCTGAAGATATGCAATTCATGGTGATGGATGGCCTTCATCCTCAGAATGCTGCTTCTCTTTATATGGATGGACACTACATGGCTGATGGTCCATACCGTTTGGGACCATGATCATGGCCAGCTCACATACAAATTTTATGTGAGAGAAATAGGACGGTATAGTGCTGCTGTTTGCTAGTGGTTAAGTATCAAAGTGTTAGTCTTAATGCTACGTATGTACTATTTTAAGTGCTGTGAGAATTTGGTATTATCCTACAACTGACCTTATTATTCAGAAATCAATGCCTTTCCATTATGGTTGTGTAGCTTGTCTGCTATGGTGATCACTCTGGTTATGCAAATTCAGCAGGTGTTCTCGTAGCAATGTTTATTACTAAGGCTTGGGGATGTTTCTCATTTATGTTTTGTGTTAGAATAAACTGAAGTTTTAGTTTGTGATTAAAGAAGGTAATTATATAAGCTTGTATAACTTGTCCGTAAGATCTACTGCTACTACTTGCATCAAGTGTACATAATCAGATTAGTTGTACGAAGTTGATGTGCCTAGTATCTAGTTCTTGCTCCTCCCCCCCTCCCTTTTCCCCAAAATGCAAGTACCGTGTTCATGTGTTGTGTGATTTATCAATTCGAGATTATGGATAAGTTACAGGATGACTTATATTTTGTCCTTTTTGTAATTTTGATAGATTAAAGGATGAACTTATAGTTATAAAACTAACAATGGAAGACTTCTAAGATAATTAGCTAGGTTGAAACAGAAGCAACCCCGTCATTTATCCTTTATATTACTGACATTTTACCTGCAAATAATGATATTTGAACTCTTAAATTTATTCTAGTGTCCGACTTCTTAATTATCTTTGTTTATTTTCACAAACATCCTTACTCATTTTTTTTAAATTCAACTATTCGTGTGTCATATCTCATCTTCTTATGCAATTATGCCCGTTAATTTTTCTAAAGATTTTTGTATCCTTAAACACATTTGTAACTATAAATCACTTGGATGCTAAAGCCGTTTTCTTTGGCTGGAATTATTCATGTCCATACAATATTAATTTTAATTTAAAAGTCTTGACTCATTGAAATAAATAAATGAAATCAATACAAACTGCAAAAAATGTGAAAAAAAAAATGAAACCCTAAATAAAATGTTAAAAACCTTGGAGAGGATTGTTGAGTCATCGATTGTTAGCGTCAGTGTTCTTGTTGGCAATGGATAAAATAACTTATACCATTCAATTTAAATGAAAATGATATTTGTCCCGAGTCAAACCCCAAAATAGCACCATTTGGCTTAGAAAAAGACAAAAGCAACAAGAACCCAGCTGCCTTCTCTTTCTCTTCGTTTTACCACACAAACCGAACACAGAGCCCAATTGTAGAACCCAAAAGCAACGAGATGAATAAACTATATGTTTGTGTTTTCATTCTCCGCGACAGCTACAACCATTCACAACAAATTACTCAGGATTGCTAAGGATGTGGCTAGAGTTGTAGATTGAGATGAATAAATTATCTATGCCCTGATCTTAAGCGTGGGAATTTTACCGATGAAGAAGATGAACTCATTATCAAGCTTCATAGTTTGCTTGGAAACAAGTAATTAATTAAGCTTCTTCTCTTTTTTTCTCTGTTTTTTCTTTTTAAAATTTTTATTTGTTTTATTTGTTTAGGGGTGGGTTAATTTTAATTATTAGATCTTAAAAAAACTCCTTTTGGGGGGGGGGGGGGGGGGAGGGGGGGTTGTTTTGAATTTGTGTAGTGTGCAAGTGATTGTTGATAGCTGGAAGATTACTAGGAAGAACAGATAATGAAATAAAGAATTATTGGAATACCCATATCAACCAGAAGCTACTTAACCGTGGCCTTGACCCTCAAACTCACTGCCCCTCAACCAAATTCATAACCATAATAATTTCAACAAATACGCTATTAATAATAATGAAGAAATAATGCATATCACCACCCATTATCAAGGAAATCTCAACTTAGAGCTATCCATTGGACTTGTTTCTTCTGATTCTGCGGACTCAAAACCTTTGCAACAACGACAACAGCCGCAGTAGCAAACAAGCAGTTTGTTTGTATTGACAACTGGGTTTTCGGAGAAGGGAATTGTGTAAGAATTGTACAAAAAAATTCTAGTGTGGTGAAACGAAGAATAAGAGAAAGTGGCTGGGTTCTGTCGTTGCTTTTACCTTAAACGGTGTCGTTTTACAGAGGAGGAAAACAAAAACGAAACAGTAGATGAAACAACATTGTTTTATGGTCATTTCGGGGTTTGACCCGGGGCAAACATCTGTGTTGCAATCTAAAACATCTACTTCTGCGAACTTGTGAATAGTTGCGACGAGTGTTTGCAAAAGTAAAAAAAATATATGGAAAATGAGAGGAGAGATAAAAGAAATGATAAATTTGAAAATCTAAGTTGTTTTAATGGGTATTTTAGACATTTCAAGTGAAAAAAAAAAAAAGAGGTTTAAAGAAATAAGTTGTGAAAGTTAAATATCACTACTCTTTACTAGTTATTTATAGGGTGCATTTGAGATTGAGTTTAGGCAGCTGTAACTTAAAAGTTACAGTATTAAAGTATTTGTTAAACACTAATTGCTATAACTTTGAAGTTATATTGATATGGTTTTTCACTTATATCACAGAAAATTTATTATATCTTTAATAATTTTGTCAAAATTATTATTTAAAATTTATATTTACTACAAATTATTAATTTTTGTTTCATAATTATAATTTTTTTCTACATCAACAGTAGTTTTTAAGTTACAACACCTTAATCTTAAACATGACCATAATTAGACTCAAGTAAGTAAAGAGTAAATGGCCAAATACATATTTTATAAGAGCCCAATATCAACTTGACTACAACCATCAATCCTTGTGGTAATTAATCATCAACCTAAAATCGAGTGAAGCTTCTTACATCCCTCAAAAGCACTAACCTACTTTATGAAATTCATAATTTTACATTTAATGAAAGTTACATTGTTAACTTTTAACACCCCATATCTTCTTTGGACGTATTAATAAAAAAGACCATAATTAGGCTCAATTAAGTAAAGCTCAAATGGCCAAATAAATATTTTGTATAAGCCCAATAGCATTTCGACTTGACTACAACCATCGATCTTAAAATTGAGTAAAGTTTCTCACATCCCCCAAAAGCATCGACATTCTTTATGAAGTTCACAGTTTTAACTTTAATGAAAGTCACATTATTAAAACCTTTTAACACCCCATATCTTCTTTATATGTATTAATTAACTTTCTATGTGCTAGAAATTTCTAAATTTGAAATGAAAAAGCTTCAAAATTGAAAAAATTTGTAGCCAAAAAACTAAATACCCACAACATCCACCAAAGCCTCCACAAATTAAAATCGAGGAAGAGTAAAATTACAAAAACTCTATGGGTGGAGATAATACATTTAAAAATGAAAGGACAAAACGCCATTAAGGCTAAAGAAACAAGCAAAGCAAAATGAAAGAAAAAATAAAAAGAGAAAGATTGCCAAATTGGCAAAGAAAACAAAGAGATTTGGAGAATACTCTAGAATGTGGCTTGAGAGAGAGAGAGAGAGAGAAAAGGTTAGGTTCTAAGGTTTATTTTAAAAAAAAACTGAAGTAATATATGTTTGAGGTGTGAAATGTGAGCACAACCAAATGTTGCCTAGTGCGAATCATGCTCTCCTTAGTTAAGGTGTAGGAGATTAGCTCGTGGGAATTGAGCATGTGTGGTCGGTTGGTTAATGTGAAGAGGAATTATGAAAAGTCAACTATGGGGTTAGGTCAAGGCCAACCCGTGATTTTTTTCAAGATATCTGGGCACGAAGCCAGTTCATCAACGATCTTGTAGTGCGTCCATGCATGATCGTGTAGTGCACTCACTCACGATCATGCATCAATATTGAAGCAGTGATCTTGGCTGCCTATAAAAGTCTCAACCAAGTAAGTAAGTTTTTTCTCTCTTTTTTTTTTGCTCTGTTCTTATTTTCTTTTTGGACGAAAATTAAGCCACAAGTAAGGGTGGGCGTATTGTTTGAGTCAACCCGAACCGAACTAAAAATTTATTTCAGTTTTCAGTTCGTTTTGGGTTGACCCTAGAACCCATTTGGATTGAATTTCTAAATCTAATTCAATAATTCTCAATCTCTTCTGCCTCTCAATTTTAATTCTCACAAATCCATCTATGTGTCATTTAAAGTCTCAATGTTAAAATAAAAATAAAAAAATCTTAAAAAATGAATTAACACTACTATTGATGTCACTAGAAAAATCTAGCCCACATGAATATTATGATGATAATGATGATGATGATTATATGGCTGAGATGAGAGCCTGCCTTGATAACCCTATGAAATGAGAGTTATCATGACACTTTTCAACTTGAATTGGTAATACTTAAAGAGTAAATTATGTGTTTTTTATTGCATTTTATTTATATTTTGTATGAACGTCCACTTTAGTTTAATTCTAATAAATTGAGTTGTTTTTAGAATAATTTGTACTTAGATTATATGTTTAATTGTAGGTGACCGAAAACTCAAAATTTAAGGAATGAATGTTGTTGCAACAGACCTACAAAGACAATGAAAAAACTTGACTACAAAAAATTGAAATAAGTAAGAAACGGTGAAGATGCTGAAGTCGTTACTGTAGCAATCATGGAGCAATGACAGAGAAAATTTCGCACGAGATAATTAAAAAATTACGATCTAAAGTTTTCAAAAATAAATTATATGCACCACACACTCTCAGTTGCCCTAATTTTGAGTTATAAAAGTAGCATGCTTGGAAAAGAAAAGGGAGAGTCATCACCCAAAGGATATACTGTAAATAAACAACAAGAAAAATAAAAATTAAGAGATAGGTTGAAGACTGTACTAGAGGAGAAATCGCAGAGATCAATTCGAAATAAGTTCTTATTTTTTTTTATATTCTATTTATTCATTGGGATGTATTTGATGGTTGAAACTCTTTTATTTATTTTTCTATCGCAAATCACAAACTGAATTTGATTGTAGTTGAGTGATAAACAATCTTAATGGATGTTTGACTAACATACGCGTGTTTCTCTGTGTTTGTTATAACATTTTGTCTTAATTATATTTATTTTAATTATCTATTTCAGCTAACCACTCATTTAGGGATATTAGCTAAGAAAGAGCCTAAACAATGTCTGACTTAGTGGATCTAATTAAGGCAACACTTGGTTTTAAATTTAGTTTCCCAAGTTGAGTTAATCTCAATATGAATAAGGTCATACTTGATATAAAATTAGTGATGAACTAGATATAGGGATTCACCTTGTAGGGTAAATAGAACCTATATCGTTTAATGCTATATTTAAAGTTGGCATAACAATTGGTCATTGTTAGGTTGTATTAAATATAAGATATCCAACATGTGACAGCTGAGGATGCATGAGAGATTCTGCCTAGTGCTGTAATAGATGATGTAGTAACGGTATTGTAATTGAAGGCATGCAAACTTAATGATTGCCACTTTTGCCTTTTTGGAATTGCAGAAGCATAAAATAGTATGTCAAATTCATGGGGTTTCAACTAAATTTGCTTGCTTCAATAATAAAATTTACAATTATATCGACATTATGTGTTAAAATGCTACATTTGGCTATTCACAACAACAACAAAATTAATAATTACCAAAAATAAGTAGAAGCAAAAAATTTAAAAGAAATGAAAATTATCTTTGATTGCTGGCAATAGGTGGTTAAGTCCGGTGAAAAATGTGATCGTCGGTGAGAAGGGGTTAATGGCTAGCGCAAAACTTGCTCTTTGGTGAAAATTTTCTTCGGCTTCTCACAAACACATGCACTACAGCTGTCGTCATCTACAGTACGTAGCTCGCCGTTGCATGCCAACGATCGCCGTTGTCCCCTTGTTCGTGGAAGCTCAACTTTTAATCCTAGATCCAGGCATAAAGCTTCCATGATAATTTTTTGTACTTAATCTTCACACTTTTTTCCCCCTGATTTGTTACTATCTTTATTTTTTTTCAGCTTTATGGTTTCTTTGGATTCTTTGTTTGGTTAATGGGAAAATTTTGTTTGGTTGATGGGAAAGTGCCGGGACAAATAAAAAAAGAAATCCTTGCCAACCCGAATTTGTAACCCGAACCAAACCAAATTAAATTCTGTTTGGTTCGGTTTGAGTTTGAATTTCAAACCCGGTTAGGTTGAATTCTCTAACTTGAACAGGTTGTAACCCAAACCAAAATTCGATATGCCCACCCCTAGCCGCAAAGGTGGTAGTGAAAGTTTTTTGCAAAGGCCCTGACATTAACTTGAGCGTCAGAGAGATCACGCTGGAAAAACATCCGGCACCCCACCTAACAGTTTGTTGTGAACGCAGGCAGATTTTCTAAAAGGTGCACATTGTCGAAAAAGGTTCAAGTGTCAAAGTGAGGAAGTGTGAATAGAATCTGTCTCCAATCAAACAAATTCAGGTGTTGAGATAATTATCTAGTTGCAACAAAGTTCAACCATATTTTGGCATCAATAATATATGTGGAGAGCAATTTTGGAATTATAAAGGTGTGAATTAGGTTTTGGAATTATAAGGGTGTGAATTAGATTTCTTGTAACTTATTAAAAAAATTTTATGAGGGGTGCATCCTTAGGAATGCGGTTAAATTTGAGGGGTGTCGAAAGCTCAACTCCTCAAAATTTCATTTTCTAGATTTGGCACAATCCAAACATTGACCGGCCGTCTTTTGTTAATGGGAAGCAGCAGCTTTTGTGGGTTTGGGCCATGAGTACAAGATGTATAATCTACGATGATTTTCACATGAAATGTTGTCCCTTGCCCTATAAGAGTGGTCTGAAGTTGTGTGTGAGAGTAGTCTATTTGAGCTTGAAAAATTTCTGGTATAGAATCATTTACTTTTAAGTATCATTTTGTAATAACACGAGAAAATCGTTAGCTTTTTGGTATTTTCTATAAGAAGGTTTTGAATTTGAGGTGAGACAACTTCGTTGCCTTGTCCTTGTCCCCATGCCATTTCCTCCTTTGGTTGGGTAATATCGTTAAGGATTACAACATTCAACTCCCAACTTTAGTTTTAATATTATGTGTTAATTATTTATTGAAAGATAGAATTTTTTTAGTTTGTAAAATTATTTAATCACTATCCAATACATAAATGATACATCAGTTAAAATATTTGCTCTTATTTATATTTTCTCTCTATAGGTGTGTGTATACGTACACGTTATAAAATTGGGCTACTATTTGGACCCGCAACTCTAATAAGGCCAACTCAGAACGAGCTACATGTACCCAGTCTCGGCCCTTCCGTTGATGATGATTTTAGCCCTAAACTCGATTTGCCAACAGAAACAGCTTACATATTTTCAATTTTTGTTTTAAATTATTTACTTTTATTTTTTTCCCCTTTTTGTAAAAGGAGACCGGAAGAGCCAAGTAAAGTGGCATCTCGTTCTAGTTTGCGATTTTCTTTAAGCGGCGTAAAATGTTTTAGTCAATTTTTTTCCGAAAAGGATTAATCTCTATCTGATTTCTTTGATTTGGCGCACATACTATTTTGAGCAATTAGTTTATGAGAAAAACTTGACCATGAATATTATTATCTTACAAGACTGAAATAATCATCCACTACTATCCCACCTTTCGAGTGAAAAAAAAGGAAAAAAAAAAACTATTTTACTGATTATAGAATTTTATACAGTATCACGTGTACAATTTTTTTTATTTTTTGTAATTATTTCTAAGTCTAATACTTTAATTAAAAAAAGAGTTGTATGCTCTTTTGACCTAAGGCGTGATATGTGAGAAAAAGATTGTCGGGTTTATCTCATGTTCCAATGAGAAAGAGTGGTCGATTTACAAGTATGAGGAAAAACCTCATCCCTTAAACTTGTTTTTCAGGTTGAGAAAGGTACATATCTATCACCTAACAACTTAATATTAAGATTTAAGAGGGTGTTGATTCATATTGAGCACTAGGAGGAGATCCGATGAGATTTTATGATTCACATTATCCTACAGATTTCAAAATGTCTTCAATCTCATCCAATTTACCAACCCACTAGTTTGAATAAAGTTAGATCTAATTTTTATGAATTGAGCATATTGGATTCTGAATACCCCCATTTCATACATACATATATAGAGTTTTTCTCTAGTGAGAACATCCTCATTTTGTTAAAATAAGACTGTCACTGAAATTTAAAAAAATACATATTTCAATACATTAAAAATTATGTTTTATTTGTCTCTTAATATATTGAAATCTGTTTTTTTCTTTTATTTTTATACTGACATCATCACTTTATTAAGATGACGTTGTCCTTATTAGAAAACGATTATATATATTTAATAGTATAATGTGTAACTTTGTTAGTTCGTCGGTTGTCAAGTAAAAAGAAGACAATTCCAACACTCAAGAAAATTTTAGTGGACAATATATCAATAGTAATTCAATAGATTGTATTGGTTAACGTATGTTGCAGAAACTCTCAATGTTCAATGTTTAGGTTTGTGGCAAGCCCACTCATTGGAATGTGGGAAGAATCCATTTGGTAACATTTTCTATTCCATCCTATAGTCTCTAACGAGTTTGGGATCCAGTGTAACGTATATCCACAAGGAAACCCGCTGTAATGTTGATGTAGATTGATCAGGTGGGGGCTGGCATGCTTCGGTTTCTCTTAACTAACTACTATCGACCAGCTTTTAATCCACGTCCATTATAAGATCTATTAAGCATGATTCTTCATTAATCTCAATATTTGGACCTACATATATGATATATTTATTAAACATTTACTCCAAGAGAGACAATGAGACAAGCCCAAGTGGGTGCATGATTGAGCTTTTCTACCTTCACTTGTCTGTCCGAGCGTACTCTATGCCTAATGAAAATAGAGAAAAGATACACCCTTTTCAATATTCATGGTTTGACATTTTGTTGCTACATGTAAATTTTTCTACCTTTCTTTCTCTGTGATAAATTACAGAGTACATTATTCTTGCTAACAGAGGTTTAATTATGAGGATCATTAGAATAAAAAATCACATATACGTCATGGACAAATCTCTCTCTCTCTCTCTCTCTCTCTCTCTTGATTAGCGGAAGATATAGATTTTGATTAATGATGATGCTGCAGACAAAAGTGGTGGCTTCGTAGATATGGGCGGTTGGTATATATGTAAAGGAAAAAACAAACAAAAAGGCACCTTCTCACCTTCTCACTGGTCGCCCAAGCCCTAAAAAGGCCGCAAGACAGCTGAAACCTTATCCCCAACATTATTACCACTGTTTTGTTGCTACAATTCTCTGATCCAAATCATAATCCCTTTAGAATCGAATGCTCCATCATGTCAAATCATTTGTGGGTTCCACGTTGTCAAGAGAATTACCAGTTATCCCACCTGACTGCGAATTGAGAATTAAGCTTCGATAAAATGTACGTCTGCTAAGGGAATTAATCTGGTACTACACTTTCTCATAAACACAAGGGAACTCTTAATTTTTTAGTGAACTTTTGTGTATGATAAAAGTTTATAGGTTTTTACATGATATCAGAGCTAAACGAATAACCCACGAGTGAGTTCAAAATATCTTGCTATAGCATTGGAAAAAAAAAACTTAAAACAAAAAAAACACATGGTGGAAGTGTTAAAGGAATTAAATGCTTTTGATTTTCTATAAATTAATAGTGTAGGGACCATATAAAATCAATTAATTTAAAAAGATAGTAATTAATTGATAGTTTATTAATTTATAGATTGTATATACAATTCAATGAATATATATTTAATCAACTAAATATTTATTATACTTTACCAATCTAATCAATTAAACACGAATTAATCCACTAAATAAACATCAAATTAACCCAAAAATAAATTCAAAATTATTGTAATTTCAGAATTCGATCCTATAACTTTTAGATTCAATAAGAATAATTAGAATTGAGATCCAATTATATTTAAATTTTAAGAAAAAATAAATAAAAATAGAGTTATATTTTATTTAACAAAATATCATAGCAGTAATATTTGTAAATTTGACAAATTATTAATTTATAATATGAATGAAACCATAGAGTTGTATAAATGTTTCAAAAAAAAAAAAGAATCTAGTGCTGAGCTAAGTTTTTGTTGAGCCCTAAATCAATGGATAGAAATATTTTAAATTTTTATTATTTTATTTATCTTATCTAACAAGTATTGGTTCAGTTCTTGATAAAAACTTAACATTTAAACCTTATCTTTTAAAAAAAGTAGTATCTTATTAATTTACCAAAATTATTAATTTAATATACAAGAGAGGATAATAAGTATTAATTATTAGAGACTTTACGGTATCTATTAGGGGTGTTCGCGGATCGGATTTTACGGATTGGACATCAATTCATATCTGATCCATGATTTTGCGGATTATAATTTTTCAATCCAATTCAATCAACGGATTGATAAAATTCAATCCAAATCCAATCCATACATCCTGCGGATCAGATGCGGATTTGACTCAATCCATATCAAATCCATACGTCTGCGGATCAGATGCGGATTTGACTCAATCTATATCCAATCCACCATTTTGCGCATTAGTTTTTGAATTAAAAATTTTTAGTTCTCTCCAACTAATGAAATAAAAAAAACTAATATAAAAATAAATTTGCTACCAATTAAATTTAAAATTGAATAAAATTTAAATTAATTAATTATTTAAATAAAGCTAAAATAATACATTTAAAGTTTCAAAATATAACACATCGAGACTAATTATTCAAATAAAGCTATAATAATACGTTCAAGGTTTCAAAATATAACAGACCAAGCTTAATTGTTCAAATAAAGTTACAATAATATGTTAATATAACACCGAAATTAATTGTTCAAATAAAGCCACAATTAATTGAAATGACGAAGTTTCGGAAACCAAACACAGTCTGATCCTTCATCAGGGCTGTTGAGCCTGTCGAAAAGTGGTGATTACGGAGCCGTCCACGATGGGAACCAGGAGAAGCCGTACGGGTGGCGATCTTGAAGGTTGTGATAGTGAAATTGTTCAACTGGAACCAATGAATGTGAAGTGGCTCGATGGACTTGGGAAAAAAGATGGCTTGCTCTCGCTGAAATCGCGCGGCCGACGTCCTTCAAATCCGTGTTGAGAGTGTATCCAACCAGTATTGCGTGTTGCTACTGTGTGTGACGGCGGGAAAGCTTAGGGTTTTTTGTTTGCAAATTATTGGTGACTTGGCGTCATGTTACTTTGCTTTTGGGTGACTTTGCAAATTGTTGGTGACTTGGCATTATGTTACTTTACTTTTGCTAGTGCGTGTGACTTTACTTTTATTTTGTTTTACAATTTTTACAAGTTATATTTGTATATTTGATTATTTAATTATTTTTCATTTTATATTATTATTAAGTAATGACTAAGATATATTATAGTGCTTATGTAAATGTGTAATGTCACATTTATAATTTTTTTTAATTAAATTTATAATATTTTTTTTAATTTTATATATATATATATATATATTGGCGGATTCACGGATTTCTATAGATTTACAGAAGTAAATGTATATCAAATCCATCGAGTGCGGATTTTTAAATTTTCAATCCATATCCAATTAATTAATTCACGGATCGGATTTATACGGATCGAATTGAGCGGATCGAATGGATTGAGCCGATCAGATTGGATTCTGAACACCCCTAGTATCTATATACATGTTACTCTTTGTCTCGTCTTTCCTTCACGAGAGTTCTAAAAGAAAGATCAATTAATTTAAGTTTTGGAATCACGCGCCATGTATGCCATTATTTTAGGAATCTTTTTTATAAACTCTTTAAAAAAATAAAAATAAAAATCTTTGCTTTGTCGTATTAGTTAGTATTAATTAATTAGGTTAAGGAAAATTAGTTTATTATTTTGAATTGCCATGCATAATTATTCCTAATCATCCCTTGGATCACGTATATCATTTAGTATTTTATAATATCTATTCTCCGCTTTGACGATGAAGGCTCGGATAATGCTATCTTAATGCTGGAGATTTCATGACCTAATCATCTGATAAATAATTTTCACATATTAAATCTCTATCTGTTTTTTTTTTCTTTTCTTTTTTTTTCTCTAAAATGAACTCTATGCGTTTGTTAATGAAAAATCAACCAAATTAAATATATAAAAACTTTTTGTATTACGGTTAGATGTCTTATCCCTATAAAATTGTCGACCATGACCCACATAAGGTAAGCATTGATGAATTTATAGATTCGTCGGTGGATTGATAATACCACATTGGTTTTCATATCCCATCACTAATGTTTTTCACAAGAAAATCCAAAAATGAAACTTCCAAGATAGATAGTTGATGCAATTAAATAGTTAAGAGTAGGTAAAATATGTGCTTGGTAGCATAACTGAACAACTTAAGGGAAATTATTATATATGATTCATATATAAAAAGTTATAATTTATGAAAAATTAATAAATATTAATGACTAAGAAGATATGGCAATTACGGCAATTACATGTAAGCGATCCCATCTATTAAAATTTAAATACTTAGATAAAAGTTGAGATTCTTAATTTATTGTAGTTAAAAATTTGTCATTAATCTGATTGCGAAGTATATATATAGGGCATGATGCATGCAATCATGTGGATCTTTAAGGTCGTGCATGTAATTTAAGAGTTGGTTATAACTTTAACATATTTATAAATACTTGTTATTGTAAGTTAAAAGATCAGTATTCTCTAAAATTTTTTATCAATTGAAGGACACAACACACAATCTTCAATTCAAGAGTGTGCACACACACACCCCAAAGTAGCATTATTAACATATAACTAAAGTCCATATTTCGAGATTAATTGAAAGCAACACATGCATTTAACTAGTAGTGGGGGACGTTTGAGTGGTTTCCGACTTGGCGTTACACTAACGTACATGTGCAAGCATCTAATAGATGAGTCTTCATTGACACTTATGAAATGTTGTCTCCTCCCTCTAAATGACTAAATTCATCATTAATCAGCACCGTCCTTATCAACTCTATAAGTATGTCATCTGATCAACAAACCCACAAAGTTGGATATGTGTTTGTGTATGTCGTCTGTATGCTGCTATTGCCAACACAAACACACACAGATAAAGCGAATACAATCTTTGTTGAAGGAACAATGAATGTAAAATTCCACCTGTGCGTAGCTGGTAGCTCGATTGAATGTAAATGTGTTTCGTAATAGCTGGAGTGATAATATGGAATGAGAGTTGGTGTTTGATGGGTGAAACCTTTCATCTCCATTCAAACTTTAAAGAAAAAAAAGGCGCCTGTAGAATGAAGGTAAAAATGAACGAATTATTCTTCCTATATATGTTGCCCTAGACATCCATTTTCCAATTAATTCCAAGTATGCCACCATTTCTGTTTTTATACATTGTATTTTGTACACTTAAAAAAGAATCTGTTTCAAATAGTCAACCCTAAGAGGGGGAAATAAGTGGGAATTTTCCCAACTCTACTCATCCTTATTAATTCCTTCGACTAATCATATTATCTTCCCCAAGAAGGCCTCTTCACACTCTTCTTCGCCCCGTATCAACAGTACCATCGATCGCAAGTCATCAATAATATTAATTCTTGAGCACAATTAATGGAGTTTGATGATAGTACATGTCTTGGTCTCGGGATCCAAGGGGCACTGCCACAATCTGATGATCATGATCATCAAAAAAAGAATGGTAAGAAACTAATCTTGAAAGACGATCAATTGTTACCATCTCTTACGTTAGGGCGCCGATCGGAAAATACGTTGAAATCAGCTACAAAAGAGAAGGAATCCACCGATGTGCTCCAACAGGCTTCTTGTATGAGTATGAGTATGAGTGCATTATCATCAATTTCTAATTCAAAGGGAATTAGGGATCATCATGAAGACGAAGGCGGCAGTCCGAGGAAGAAACTCAGACTTACCAAACAACAGTTCGCAACTTTAGAAGATACCTTCAAAGAGCACAGCACTCTCAGCCCCGTAAGTATACCATCTTTCCTTTTCTCTTGATTAATTAATTAGTTAATATTATTAAAAGTTTTATTAATTTTATATTTATATATACCGATTTTTCTTATCATGTGTATTTTAGAAGCAAAAGCAAGGTCTAGCAGAAAAGTTAAATCTAAGGCCGCGGCAAGTAGAAGTTTGGTTCCAGAACAGAAGAGCCAGGTTCCTTAAATTGGTTTGCAAATCATATTATACATGCGTGCTCTTTTGAAGTGGTTCGTATATATTCTCATGTCCTTAATTTGTTCTCCTTATTGTGTAGGAGTAAGTTGAAGCAGACAGAAGTAGAATGTGAGTTACTGAAGAGATGTTGTGAGAAACTTAAGGACGAAAATAAGAGGTTGCAGAGGGAGGTGCAAGAGCTTAAATCAATGAAATTATCAGGGGCACCTCTTTATATGAAGCTTCCTGCTCCCACTCTTACCGTATGCCCATCTTGTGATGAGAAGCTTGACGGTGGCGATGGCCGTGATGTTTATGGTGATGGTTATGGTGACGGTGATGGCTCCAGTACTAGTAGAAGTTCTTTCACTTTTGGATCAAAGCATCTTTACAATTCTTTCACCCACCCATCTGCATTTTGCTAGCTTTATACATTCACGGGCCAAAACACTGTTATTTTTGTTCGTGGCTTCTCTCTTGTATGTACATATATTTGTTTTGAACTAGTTTAGTTGATTCGCGCATAGACTCTCTATCTCATGTCCAAATGTAATCCGCTAAATTTTAAAAAGATGTTTGTGAATGGATTATTTGATCCTTTTTCTTTAAGAAATTCAAAGGTTATTGATGTTGATTCAGTTTAATATTGTTGTTGGTTCTGGGAAGCAGCTACCCTCTATATTGTGTTATTATTTTCTGTACTAATTAAAGAATCTATGATTTGATGAACAAAAAAACATTGGATTTCGGAAAATCTAGCAATCTCGTATTTACATGATTTTCTCGTCACACATATGTTTCAATCAACTAGGATAATAGTGATACAAATATGTCTAATAATAGTTATACACATATGCCTAACGGTGAATGAATAAAGAGTATTGCATAAATCTTTTTTTTTTTTTTTGGTTTTGACCACGAGGTATCCTGGGGAGGGCCCCAACTGTGGGAATCACCTTTAAGCTCGTACCACAACCCAGACTAGAAGTCACCGCTCGAACCGAGAGGCACAGGTTCTCCCAACAAAGGCGACTTCCCTGCGACTCAAACTGGGGAGCAAACCCAATCAAGCCACTTAAGGGGACTCCATTGCCAGTGGAGCCAACACTTTGTTGGTGTATTGCATAAATCTTTAATTAT
This sequence comes from Citrus x clementina, assembly GCF_000493195.1. Lineage (NCBI taxonomy): Eukaryota > Viridiplantae > Streptophyta > Magnoliopsida > Sapindales > Rutaceae > Citrus > Citrus x clementina. The sequence continues at coordinate 34,895,694 of NW_006262201.1, read as the reverse complement.
ATTTAATATGGATCTAGTGTTGAGTATTCTTAACTCTTCTAATATTCTGCCACACATGCATGTATAGTAATATATGATTTTTAAAAAAGAAAAAGAAAAAAGTTAGCTCAGTTATGAATTCAAACCCTAATTATATACTTACAAATATGTGAATTCAAAATTAAGTCCAAAGAGAATCCAATCCTATATTGCTGAAGAAGTCAATAACGATAGGAGGATTGGCAAACACCCAGCGTCCCTAACTATTCATGTCCGGATCTTCATTCCGATAAGTTCTACTACCATTTGATTGCACGCTCGCAATTAAGAAATTAGAACAATTTTCTTAATTAATGACCTTGCTTTTTTTTTTTTAAGTAGCATAACTGAAAATTATATTCTTTGGATGAGGATTTTCAAATTTGTTATGAAATAATTATAATTTTATGGATGTTCATCAAAATAATCTTTTGTCTCTTGACCGAATAATTCTTCATCTCTTCTCCACTATCTCATAAGAACTTATCACTGATGATGTATCCATTTACTAATCATTTACTTCATTTGTATGGTTATGTTACTATAAGAGGAGGACTTATCTCTTTATTTGTAAATACTTCAGATTAAATAAAATTCTGCTCTAAACATTATATCTATAATCTGTGCTCTTAATTGATAAATAATTTCACAAAATCAAAATTTTACCAATCAAATCAATTAGCATATACTTCGTAAAGTTTGATTATTGAACAGGGCATTTAATAACCGACGACCAATGCACTTTGGCACGAAGAACAAATTAATTGACATCCTACCTATTAAATTAGTAGTCATATAAACCAAAAGAAAAAAGAAAGAGAGAGAAAAAAGTTATCATTGAGCCTCTCTCTATTATTGAGTCAAATGCATGCTTGCAACAAATTAATTGTCATTTAGGCTACATGCAAATATCTTGAAGACCCAAGGAAAACGACTCTCTTTCTCACTGGGCCTATCTCTGGGCCCAATTTGTGCTTAGGCCTTCAGAGTTCAGACCAACGTCGACAAACAGGTATGATTGCATGGGATCTATATTAGAAAATTTACAACGGTTCATAAAATTAAGGGAAAAAAAAAACTCAAAATTGAAAGCCGGTGACCGTCACTGTAGAATTATCACATCATTTTTCGTACTGATCCAACAGTGCACATGAAGACGAATTATTGATGTAGATGGTATCCTAACTTGCCTTGTCGACGTGATATCTTATCATGATCAATATCATGGTGCAATCTATATCTATTTAGGCTTCCTTGCATTACTCTCTCTTTATTGGTAATTGATTGCCAGCTTATGGCCAATAAACTTGTGGGACGGGTAGCCTTTCTCTTTAATTTTTTCCCCCCTTAAGCTTTTAGCAAGGGATCTTGGTAAATTTCTCAAAATAAATCTTCTGCGTGGCCATAAAATTCATTTCGTATTTTCTTTTTCTTCCCCTGAACTTGTGGTCGATGCTGACTAAAAATAGTTGGCTGCGTTCGGGTTTCCACCACTTGATAATTCACTACCACGATCAAGTTGGCGAGAAATCAAAATAAGCTCGAGGGGACAGCTGCGTGTGGACTTCACTTTTCTTGCCACATTTTGAAAGGATTTTTCTTGGATTATTTCTGACGTTGAATCTCCAGGCAAGACCAAGTCCACGTACATTCATAAAAGCCCCTTATAAAGATGAACAGCACATCTCTCATTTAATTACTTAAGTCAATCCTGGCTCCTGGGTAGTTACGTGTCATTTCCTATACGTCTAGCCCACTATAAATTGATTTCATTTCGTGCACTTTCCATATACGCAAGCTAGCAGCTCTTTTGGAATTGGGGAATCTGTTCCGTCCGTACTTCATATTGCTCAATTACCTAGCTACCTTTTCTCAGAAGAATGATGAGGCCAGCAACAATGATTCGAAGCGCATGCTTACGAAATTTTAGTCAATCTTTGCGGGTTGGTTCTGCTTTTCTCAAGGTTTGCTGTTAGGCTTTTCACTTTAGTCAAGATATCTTGGACTTGGAGTTTCTTCTTAATAGTCAATAATTCAAAATTGCGTCAAGTTTGAATCATTTAACCAATCAACGTTTTATTTCTTTTAAAGTTGAAGTTACTTAACACATTTACCTTCTTGAACTTTTGTAGTCTGGAGATTTCTGTAGATACACGTCCCAGGCTGCTGCTTCTCTGCAACAAGTTTGTGAACCATCTGCTTACAGGTAACTGTGTGTTACAAAAGTGCAAATAAATGTAAACCATCTCTACAGCATTATTTCAATGCTTTGGTTATAAAATAACAGCAATAATGTACACTCGATGTCCGAACCATGCAAATGAATGAGTTCAATCTGTAATGCTCTCCATTTATGAATTCTGTGCCTTGGTTTGAACAACTCCTATAGCTTGAACTGTTTGTAACAATGGTAAGATATCAAGGAGCGAAGGAATTATTTGTAAATTGTGTACGTATCTGTTCTCTTGCCCTCCCTGTAATGTCCTTATGATTTTTGCTTTTGTTCTTTAGCGACGATGAGAGTGCTGATCATATGGACTGGGATAACCTTGGCTTTGGTCTTACACCAGCGGACTACATGTACACCATGAAATGTTCTAACGACTATTTTGAGAAAGGACGGCTGAGTCGCTATGGAAAGATTGAGTTGAGCCCTTCTTCAGGAGTCTTAAATTATGGGCAGGCGAGCTCCATATCTTTCTTGATCCATTATTTCCTGCTTTAATGACCCAATTGATTAGTTTGCAGCCGTTTTCAAATTGGAAACTTTACATGATTAGTTTTTCACAAATTGGTTTCTGGCAAATTAGATTCACAACTTCAGCCAAGTTTAAACTAGAACTAGTAATTTTCTTTAAAAAGAAGAACATAGCTAACCATACAATATCTACACAGGGACTCTTTGAAGGTATGAAAGCATACAGAAAGGAAGATGGGCAACTCATTCTCTTCCGTCCTGATCAAAATGCCACCCGCTTGCAAACTGGTGCCGAGAGAATGTGCATGCCTTCTCCCTCAATTGATCAATTCATTGACGCTGTTAAACAAACTGCTCTTGCCAATAAGCGTTGGGTAATTAACTTTAAAACATTTTCTTTGCAACGATTTTCGGTTCCCGTTTCACTTCTTCTTGTGATTAGTTAATAAATTGAAATTAACAGGTTCCTCCTCCTGGGAAAGGGTCTTTGTACATAAGGCCTCTACTTGTCGGAAGTGGTCCTATATTAGGTTTGGCTCCGGCACCTGAGTACACATTCCTTGTATTTGCTTCTCCTGTTGGTAACTATTTCAAGGTGGCTGCTTTTTCTCATGAAACTTACTCCGGCTTTGAATTTTAAACAGGAGAGTTAATATTAATCTGTTGTGTGATTTAGGAGGGTTTGGCCCCCTTGAACTTGTACGTAGAGGATGAATTTCACCGTGCAACTCCTGGTGGAGCTGGAGGCGTTAAAGCCATATCTAACTATGCTCCAGTAAGCGAATACTTCTCTCTCATGCTCTTTGCAAAGAAGTTGAATGATCACAACACTACCTTACCAGCCATTAGTTTAATTTAACTTCTATGGAACTAGTTTTTCTTTTTATAAACTGTGATGTCTTGTTTGCCGCCAATTGTGAACTTTTTTTAAAAAAAAATTACGTTGTAGCTTAACTAAGCTTTTATATATGTAGGTTCTGAAAGCAATAAGCAGAGCCAAAAACAGAGGATTTTCTGATGTCTTGTACCTAGACTCAGTGAATAAGAAAAATCTTGAGGAAGTATCTTCGTGTAACATTTTCATTTTAAAGGTACTGTTAAATTCAAAATTCTGGACCTTATTTCTTATATCTTTGCTTTATGTTGCACTCTTTTCCCATTGTTTATCCTAAAATCTTTTCAGGGCAATATTATTTCCACTCCTGCTACAAGTGGAACCATTCTTGCAGGGATTACTAGGAAAAGCATAATTGAAATTGCTTCTGATTATGGTTTCCAGGTACGATATCCTTTATTATTTGGAACCATACGTTAACTGACGTGTTGTACATCTATTTCCTCTAAAATTTTACACAATTGGTGATTTCTAGTTTTGATAGCAGGATTTGGTAATCTCTTTTCTTTTACTCATCAACAGTCATATTTTATCGATTCACCTTGTATCTTATGTATCCTTGGTGCATGCCTTCTAAAAACATTCAAATTGGGTCAGGTCGAGGAACGTACAATTCCAGTCGACGAATTGCTGGAGGCTGATGAAGTATTTTGCACAGGAACTGCAGTAGTCGTTGCTCCAGTAGGCAGCATAACATATCGTGGAAAAAGGTAACCAATTACATTACATACAGTGACTGCAATTTCTCTTGCCACTACAAGAACTAACTAATGACATTTAAAGAACAAACATCAAGCAAAAGCGTGGATAATACTTGTGTGATCACATACTGCTTACGTTTCTGCAGAATTGAATTCAAAACGGGAGCTCAATCTGTGTGTCGGGAACTATACTCGACCCTCGTCGGAATTCAAACAGGTCTCATTAAAGATAACAAGGGCTGGACATTTGAGATTAATTAGGCAGTACACATTCATCGGGTATGCAGTGAACAGAACAGAAGCATGCGCCTAACTTCAGCTTGAAGCATCATCGGATCTTCTAGTTGTAAACGGGACGTTCATATCAGAGCTCAGGCGACTTGCGAGTAGCCAAGTGTAGATCTTGTCTGATAATATCCAGTCTGTTATCTTGAAAGCTAAAACTATCTGAAAATCTGTAATATAGCTGATTGTTTGAGAATTTAATGCAATCCCAAATGTATACTTGCTCGCACGTCATATAGAATCGAAATTCGATTTTTAATGGAGTTACATTTGTGTTTTTCGTCACTTCCACCTGGGTCGGGTCGGCCCATGTCCTACATGGACCAGTAAAGAAGTAGAATCGGAAATGATTTCCTTCTCTGTTAATATGTGATAATTAAAAAGTCCTGAAAATCCACAAATTGGGAAGTGCGGTGTAAATGAGGTCAATGGAAATTTGAGCAAAGTGATGAGCATTATTCACATCCGATTTAAATTCAAAGGTGTATTATCCAAAAAGGTCATCGGATAAGCATTTGAAAGTCACAAAACAAAAATTTCTAAAAATGAGAAATGAAGTAAATTTATATCTAACACATAAACATTATTATTTAATTAGTGCTACATATCTTAAATTTTTTATCCCAAAATACTATCATGAATGATTTGTTATTCATCAATTGGTTAATAAAGAAAACATAATTAA
>NW_006262201.1:34884822-34890325 GCF_000493195.1 Citrus x clementina | reverse complement strand
TACTCTTCTCATTTACAAACATATCAAATAGGATTAAACATCCATCTCATAAGTGGACTATTTCTTTTTTTTCTTTTTTTTGATAGACATAAGTGGACTATTTAAATCTTCTGTTATGGAAATTTCTAAATATAAATGGAGTTGAATTTTTTTATTAATGTCTGCCTTAGACTGGGTTTGGCTCTTCGAGAAAGCAAAGATAACGACCTGAGTGATTAGACTGGGATTTGGGATTGGCTTTCTTGACGAAGAAAAGATAATGATCTGGTTCATCAATTATCAATCATCGTCCTCATCAGCAACACCCTTGATGCTTATTAATATAAAGCTACGGCAGCAGCTGCTGTAGCCATGAAAGTATTCCATTTCCAATAAAAATATTATTGGTTTTATAGTAAGTCGGATTCTATTAAACTATATAAATAATATGTTCGAATAATCGTATGAGAAAATGTATAATTAAGAATATTTGATTATATTAAAATTAGAAATTAAATAAAAGATAAAAAAAATACATATTCTAATACAATCTATTAATAGTTATACTGTATGAAATATATACTTTTATTTATCTTTTAATTTATTTCTAATTTTAATATAATTAGAAATTTTCTATTGAAAACCCACTTTCTCTCTTTATATATAAAGGCAAGAATTAATCAATGAGATATACATTCTGTAAGAGCAGATTCTACTCCCTCGGGTCAAGCAACAAATCAAGAGAAATCAAGTCAATAAAAGATTACGCAGCAGTCCAAATAAATTATTAACCCTCGTTTCACATCAAGTGTATTCTTTATATACGTTCCATCTATTCAATAGTAGGAAGGTAATTGGACAAACTTCATAGCTACCAACGCCTCCTTTTTTTTTTTTTTTTTTTTTCAAAGATAGAAGTCAGCCAGTCAGAGAGAGACTTCCGTGGGCCATTAATAGTATTGGACCCATTAATGCTGCTTTTACTCTTAATAAATAATTGGATGCGAAGTGATATGGAGTTGTTTTAATTTAATTAAAATTTTTAATTCGAGACTTAAGAATATAATTATGTTAAATATTTATTATGAATTTTTTAGCGCTCTAATGGTTCCACCCAGTTCAAATCTAAATTACTCGAGATTTAATATAATTTTTAAATATCAAATAATTTAATATATAAAAAAATAGGTGCGACTTGCAAATTTTTTTATTTAATGGATCGTCTCATTATCATATGACCCTAAGAATTTATCAAAATAATGAAAAATACTTTGTGATGTAACGTATAAGATATAACTAATCAATAAAATAATATGGTGTGCAATTTTTTTTAAAAAATTCTGTCATAAATGTGTCTTGGTCCTATTGGAGAGTTTTACATCCCTATAACATACGTACAAAAGATTTTCTACAAAATAATAAAATACTTCTCAAAATTCAGTATCGACGACATGTCTGATGTGGAATTATGAGCAGAAAATGAAACATTGAAGTTGGATGGATATGTTTACGTTTCGCCAAGTCTTGCTTATCCCTCATATTTAGTAATAAACTAATAACTAACAAGAGAAAATGTTAATTCTCTAAACACAATCTACAAACTCCATATTTCAATTTTCAGGCAAACCTAACGTGGTCACTTTTTAATGCGTGTAGAATTCTTCTGTCTTATGTGTGTATATATATTTGCCGCTTTGCTTCTGCATTTGCAAATTCTCCATCCTTCTCTCTTCTCGGTTATTAACTCTGCCAAAAGTCGTGAACACTGTTGCAAATAACAACACAAGAATCATGATTCTAAAGGATGGTGCTGCATGCCTCCGCAATTTGATCCACTTATTTCGACCTGCTGCTTCTTCTTTGACGTCCAAGGTCTTTTTCTTTTTTCTTTTTTTTTTTCTCTTTCTTTTATTGATTTCATATATGTTCATAATATATTGCCTGATAAATCATCGTAGGGCAGAGATTTTGATAAAAGGTTCCCAAATCAGAATGGTAGTTTCAGTACCGCAAGTTATTGTCAAGTTGCCTTTGAGGTTTAGTCGTAGGTTATTCTATTCTTAGTATCATGCTTTGAGAAATAAGGGTCCGGGATAGAGCTGCCAGTTAGGTGATGTAGCCCCCAAGTTTAAGGAAATTATTATTATTTTTTTTTTTGGGCAGCTTGGAGCTTGCTATTTCTGTACATCTCATGTTGCCTCTCTGCAACAACCGGGCAAACCCTCTGTTTTCAGGTAACACATATGACTATCGACAATGCAGCTCGATAGTTTTGCTAACATAATTAATAATATCACACTTGTAAAACGTTCTTTCTTCTTTAGTCTTTACTTTTTAATGCTTTTAAATTTGGCCTTATGTTATTGGATGACGATGCCAGCAGTGATGATGAGTACGCTGATTTGGACTGGGATAATCTTGGATTTAGTATCAAGCCCGCTGATTATATGTACACCATGAAATGTTCTAAACACGAAAATTTCAAACAAGGACAGCTTAGTCGGTACGCAAACATTGAGCTAAGCCCTTCAGCAGCAGTCTTAAATTATGGACAGGCAAGCTCCAAATAAGTTCTCCAGAAACATTTAGATCAGACAATTACTTGTATTGTGGATCCTGATGAGTAAACCGGAACAAACAATTTTGTATTAATTGAACTAAAGACTAGCTGTCTATTGACAATTGTTTCTTAAGTCAATATATTGACCAATATCGTGGTGTTTGAAAAAACATTCCAGGGAGTGTACGAAGGAACAAAAGCATACAGGACAGAAGATGGGCGTATTCTTCTCTTCCGGCCAGATCTAAATGCTTCCCGTATGAAGATAGGTGCCGAGAGGATGTGCATGCCGTCACCCTCCGTTGATCAGTTTGTCGACGCTGTGAAACAAATAGCTCTTGCTAACAAGCGTTGGGTAATGACTAATGATTATGTCAATTAAATCCTCCGTGTACAGTATATGGTCGTCGAAAACATATTTGTTACTGCAATAACTTGTCTTAATTTAAAACACAACTGCATGCCATAGGTTCCTCCTCCAGGAAAAGGCACACTGTACATCAGGCCATTGCTCATAGGAAGCGGCCCTGTGTTGGGTTTGGGTCCAGCACCTGAATACACTTTCCTCGCATATGCCTCCCCTGTCGGAAACTATTTCAAGGTGAATTTTATGTACCATTTTAAACACAACGCATTTCAGATCAACTGACGGGATTATTTGATTATTTAAATATTTTAATACAGGAAGGTTCGGCACCACTGAATTTGTACATTGAAGAGGAATTTGTCCGTGCTGCCCCCGGCGGCGCTGGAGGGGTAAAAGCAATCAGCAATTATGCTCCTGTAAGTGAATTCTCTCCAACACTCGTTAGAGAAGCTTGTAGTCGTTGTCATTTCATCAACACCTGAATTTCACCAGGAATCAGGAAAGCTAAAGCTCAGTCATGGATTAAGGTTTTTGCGTATCCTGTATGTTTTCACGCGTTATCTTTGCCTGCAGGTTCTGAAAGCATTAATCCGAGCCAAGAGCAGAGGATTTTCGGATGTCTTGTACCTTGACTCGGTCAATAGGAAAAATGTGGAGGAAGTCTCTTCTTGTAACATTTTTGTTGTAAAGGTACTGTCCTGTTAATTGAAACATACATATGATATCACAAGCAGTCTCTTTGCTTTCTTGATCGAATGATGTGCGTTTATTAAAATCATTCCAGGGCAATGTAATTTCAACTCCCGCTACAAATGGAACTATTCTTGAAGGGATTACCAGAAGAAGTGTAATTGAAATTGCCAGGGATTATGGCTATCAGGTGACGATATATCTTCATTTTTCAGCCTATAAATCTCAAAAAAGGAGCATATTAACTCTTAAAAATTTTAGAACTCGTAACATATTCCTTTTGTGACAGGTTGAGGAACGTGTTATTCCTGTGGACGAACTGATCAATGCCGACCAAGTATTTTGCACTGGAACCGCTGTAGTTGTTGCTCCAGTGGGCAGTATCACATATCAAAATAAAAGGTACAAAACGTAAAGTGGGACAACGTGTTACAACTTAATTTATATAATTTTGCCATTATCTAACTGGTTTTTTCTCACGCGATTTAAACCTACGCAGAGTTGAATTTAAAACAGGGTCACGCTCGGTGTATCAGGAATTGTACTCAACTCTCGTAGGAATTCAAACGGGTGTTATTGAGGATAAGAAAGGATGGACTGTGGAGGTTTAAAAATCAAAGTTTAAACACCAATAATGCTATGCTTACTTACAGAATGTCGTTACAAAATGCTGTTGGCCCCATATTATGTAAGGTAAAAAAAAAAGTTTCCATGTATTTTTAAATCCCATCAAAGCTGCTCTTAATAAATGAAAGAAATATGAACATTAACTCGTGTGATTTGAGATGATTCAATTTATATATATACATATATATATATATATATATATAAGTTCATACATTGGTCGTATTAGTAAATAGAACATGGAAGTTTGAAAAAAAAAATACAAAATAGCGAACTATGTGTTTATTCACACCCGAACATTCTCCAAGATTCATTCCGGATCCGAATCCCCTTCAATCCAATTTGGTCAACCAAAATTAGAACCAACTAAATTAAATTGGTCAACGACGAGCGAGAAATTCTATTACTGAGTCATCAGTCAAGTTAGTACTGACTTGACTTCTTCTTGTTCTCATTCTCAAAGAGAGAGCCCTACAGTAGAAGTACTTATTCTCCTCTATATCTGTTTTTTTTAAAAAAAAAAAAAAATTTGGATAGTATTCTCTATATCTGTTTAGCTGCTTTTTATTTTGTAATTTTGTTCCTCTTTTAATAAAAGTTCTGCGCTTAAAATAGTTGAAAGAATGTGACTGAGACGATTATGCATATAATTATCGGTACTACCCTTGGGTTTATTTTATCATAATGTTTTTATATCCATTTATCTCAATAGAATTGTTTTAATTAATCAGTGAATTAAAATATAATTATCTTTATAAAACAATACTCTCTCCCAGCACCACAGGCCAGCTAGCACAAGCCCTACTAATCATTTTGTGTCGAGATCATGAATGACATATGTTAGATCAAAATATGAAAGATGCAAACCCACGAAAAATATAAGCTCAATGAAATTATTTTATATAAAATAACTCAAATATGTTCTCCATAAGAACGGTCAAGATACTAACAATTCTGACTAAAGCGTCTAAATGCAAGACACGATAAAAAAACTAAAAACGTGATTCAACAAAGAACAACCTAGGTCCATTCTTTACAAAGAACGACCTAGGTCCATTCTTCGCAAAGAACGACATAAGCACTTAGAAAATATTTCTAAGTAAAATGCCCAAAGGGCGAGTCTTCGACAAAGTGCCAAAGACATGATTTAACAAAGAATGACCTATGTCTATTCTTTATAAAGAACGACCTAGATCCATTCCTCGCAAAAAATGACCTAGACACTTAGAAAATATTTCTTAATACGCCTAAAGGGCAAGGCTTTGGCAAAATATCAAAGGCAT
>NW_006262201.1:34883619-34884722 GCF_000493195.1 Citrus x clementina | reverse complement strand
TATAAGTACAGAACGTACTTACAGGCAAAATGTTGCAAAATCAATCCTCTTTGTCATGAACCAATATAAGTGCTGAATTTAAGTTAAAGTTCATTAAAGGTTAATAGCCCAAAAACATGACAAATGTCCAAAGATTACTTGTTATGAACAAGCTTGACACATAATGACATGTGTCTTTATGCATGAGTTTTGCAGACACTTGTCACTAAGACAATGCCACGTGTCATGATGGCACCTTCACCTCATGGATCAAATTGCCTATATAAAGACCAAGACTCCCCATTTGAAGGTAAGAGAAAAAGGGTAAGGAAATGTTGTCCTTCTCTCTCTAAATTCTCTCTTTACAATCAAATTTAAAAGGTTGACTTGAGCGTCAGAGAGTTATTGCCGGCAACCCCGGCACCCTTTGATAATTGTTTCTTTTTGCAGAATAATTAACGACAAGGAGACATGTAATTTGAAACACTCGCCTCAAGGAAAAAATAAGCCACAGAACTGGATTTTGAAAAAAGTCCAAAACACAAAACAATCGCTGTACATTAAGCAAAAAATTTGCATCAACAACATCATCAAAATATTTGTTTATTTTTTTAATTAGGCAAAATATTTGAAACTTGCTCTGTATATGCAACGGTTCTATTATTCTGTATTCTTTGTTATTTACCTAAAACGATGATTAAAGTTTCGGGTAAAACATAAAACCTTTTTTTTTAATTTTATAAAATAGCCTAGTAGAATATCGATAGATTTACAGAATGGAGGTGGCGTAGATCTATAAAATTATATAAATCTCTAAGAAAATAAGCGGGATTCCAAGTAACTTTTAGAATAACTCAAGGAAATAACAATCATGGTAACCATCAATTTAGCCGATTGGTTGTTTCATTTGACACGTTAGTTTTACAATTAAACAATACAAATTAAATGAATAAATGTAATTCAAAATCTCTACTTTGTGTGTTTTTCTTTTCAAATGAGCAATTAATAGTAGTTTATTTTGACCAAGCGGTTGACTTCACATTAATGAAGGCAGCGATTAGAGTCCCCATAGATGGGACTCAATCCTTAATTATAAAATTGAGTGGTGGTGAATTTTCTTCTAT
>NW_006262201.1:34880973-34883519 GCF_000493195.1 Citrus x clementina | reverse complement strand
TAATGAAGGCAGTCTATTACTTTAGATTAATCCGAATTCGAATTCAAATCCAAATATACCACTCAATTCTCATTTAATAGTATATATAATGATAACAACGGCAATAACAATAATAACAACAACAACCAGACCCAACTCTACAAATAATAATAATAACAATAATATAACAAGATTCAAAGGGCCTTGTAATGAGTAGATTTTTATAAAATTATCAGTTATATATCTTTAAATAACACTTATATCAAATATGCTATAACACTTTTCACGTATATTACTCGTATACCCTAAGTTTACAAAATACTTATGCCGTCCACCAATCCGTTAACTGCATTTAGAAAGTTAACATAATTGTGGTAAATTGACTATTTCACCCTTAAAACTCAAAATGAGGTAAAAAGATAGATTTACCCAAAAAATTAACATAAATTTTCAATACACAATTTTTTTTAATTTTGTTATTAACAATAAATTTTTTATTAAAAAATATGATGGTACATATTATTAACGATTATTTGTAAAAAAAAATATCCATATTATATTATAAAAAATTATTAACAACATATTATTTACAATTATACATATTTTATCATAAAAAATTACATTTAGAGTTTGGAGGAGTAGATCTTCAAAAATTTAGGTTAAATTTTAGAGGGGTAGATTATGTTGTAAAGTAGTTTTTTTTAGCAATTATTAACAATTATCCGATTAATGGGATGACATGTCATTTTTATCAATATATATCATATGACATGTCATTTTGTACTAGCTAAATGAGATGACATATCTTTTTTTTAATCAAAGTTTCTTCTATCTTAAAAGACTAGATTACCCTTATGATGACAGCGCTTGCAAACGGCAGTTAACAAATTGATGAACCGCATAAGTATTTTGTCAATTTAAGGTAAATGAGTAAGATATGTAAAAAGTATTGTAGTACGTGCATGTTTGGTATGGCTTATTTAAGAGGAATAAATGCTTATTTAATCGTATAAGCACTTTTTAAAAATTTTTAAAGTGTTTGGTTATTTTTTTAGTAGAGTTTTTTTAGCTTAAATAAGCTAATTTACCTCTACTAGCAAAAGCTCAAAATTTGAGCTTTTGGGAGTAGAGGTTATAGAACTTTTCTAAAAATATATAATATAAAAAATATCACATAGTTTAATGGTTCAAAAGTACTTTTTTTATTGCAACCAAATATTGTGCAAATTTTAATGTACTCGCAAGCGCACGAATCTATTGTAGTATAGACTAATGGTGACGAGTGTCGATCCCACGAGGAGGTGGATTTTAATTATATATAGAATTAATTTTGTAAATGGGTGGTTGGAATTGTGGTGGAAGTGATTTAAATTATTCTAAAATTAGAATTGAAATGACGATAATAAATTCTAAAATTGGACTTGCAATTGCGAGAATAGATTGAAGATAATTCTATTGAAATGACGTACTTGGGTATTCGGATCCGCATCAACATGCATCATGGGCTAAATATCCCTTATTAATGCCAATTAAATCATGAGGGGGGAATCCACACCTCATGAACCACGCTCTAATCAATATGGTGCTAAGGGCTTATCGTGCCAAATAATAATAACCTTGTATTAGAGGGCCGGTGAAACCAAGGCGGTACTAGACAAGATTAGTATTATTTGTCGACGAGAAGTCAAAACATCCACAAAAACTAGAGGGGAAGAGAAAATAAATTTACCAAATAAAGCCCATGACACATGTTGAGACTTCACCTTCAACCCAAGCTTGAAAGAAAATTAGCCACTCATAATTGAACTAGGGGCAAAATGGGAATTTATTAAAATACGAAGAAAATACAAGATGGAGAGGGAATTACAGAAAACAGAGTCCAAAAATGGATTCAGAGATATCAAATTAGGGGGGAGAGACCCCCTTTTTATAGATACATGGAGTAAATCATGGCCATCAGATTAAAAACAGTTTGGACGCTCAGGATTGCGCCACGTCATCAATCAACAGTCCACGGTTTGACCATGCGGATGAACAGTAACACGGTTTGACCCGACTTTGAACAGTAACGCGGTTTGACCCGGATGAACAGTAACGCGGTTTGGTTGAAAATAATCCTGTGTGATGCATGCACCGTACACGAGATTTTTCGTCCACTGATATGCTGCCACGTCACTATCAACAGTACATAAGAATTTTAGTCCAACAGGATCGTGACACCTCATCAGTCAATGCCACATCATCGGTCAATGCCACGTCATCATCCGTCTATGTGAACAGTGTTGTGAACAGTAACGTAGACAGTACCGTACACGTGAATAGTACCGTACATATGAATAGTGCCATTTTTCCTTTTATGCTCCTCCTAAGGTTTTTGATCGTCCTGAGTTCAAAAGTGATGTCCGTTTTGCCGTCTGATTTCTCTTTTATTGTGAAATGACTATAATGCCCCTAAAATACATAAAATACTTAATTAAAATAAAACACATGTAATTAAATCACAAGAAGGTTAAATACATAAAAGTAAGGGTTGTTAGTAACATCCTGCGACTGACTTTAAAATTTTT